>NC_051186.1:18009368-18035141 GCF_013339695.2 Rhipicephalus sanguineus
CAATTTTCCTTCATTTCTTCATTTCAATTCTGCAGGGCCTGCATTCGTTGCATTTGGGTGGCTGAAGCCCATATCAAAGTAAGCTGGAAGAATAACGCCTCTACGAGCCGCTGTTCCAATTTTCAGTAAAACAGACAACGTATCCTGCAAGAATGTACAGCGCGGAAAAAGAAACGAACGGGCGAGTAGAGGCCACACGGATAAGCGCTGAATTGTACCTGAGGTTTATTTGGGAAAGCACGCGCATTGGTAGAGTCACAAATGCGAATCTGAGCAAGGAAAATAGGAAGGCACAAACACGGGACGGAAAAAAACCTGATCACTAAGGTGAGTCGTCATGTAGAAGACAACGCCGTAGTAATACCGGTGTCACACGGGCACTTTTGATCGCGCTCAGGCCCGATCGGGATCAAGATCATCGCGACCTCCTCATCGATATCTGGCTCCCAGATTGCGATTTGACTGACGTTTGCGCCACACTCGATTCGGATTAGTTTGGAGCGAATAGCAGCGATTATTGTTGATCGCGATAAAGAAATCCGATCCGGACTGATTCTGATCGCGATCACCGGTAAAAAGATAATCTAGTTTTTCATTAGTGAACGAAAGACATGCTAATGCAGGCGAGTCATTGTGGTCGCGGCCTGATAGATAACGGCTTACTTTCGCTATTAGAATGGTATTTGTTTTTTTTTTTGTGCGTTGTGCTTGTGTGTTTATTTTCTTCTTGCGACTGATCGCATCTGTGTCACGATTTCTATGTGTGAATTCTCCCCCCCCCCCCCCAAATAAAAACCCCTCATTTGAGAACCAGCGCCAGTAAGTGTCATCTCTATTTGTCTCCATTTGTTTGTTTTTTACACCACACATTCATAATAAACAGAATCTAACAACCACGACAAGCGCGATCGAGAAGCTGTATTATCGCGCGTAACTGTTCGCAGCGGAAAGCAGATCCTATAGTTGTGCACTTAGGCTGAATAACGGTTGCCGACGTGCGAGGTGATGGACTCTCAGCTGAATATTCAGCATATTGAGGACAACCCCATTTTTAAGCAACGCGCAAATAGCCTAGGAAAAAAAGACGTTGATGGGCAGGCCGGAGCGATATTTAAAATGTAGCATTCGGCGACGCTTTGATACGAGCAATAGGACAGGCGCCTTACCTCGCAAAGAACGCTGTTCTTTGTCGGAACAAAGTTTCTTTGGCCGATGTTTTGCAGCCACTGCTTCTTGCGCAAGCCATCGCGCATACCTTGGGGAATCGTAAAAAGTGCAAAACCGTTTGCACTGTCGTTGTTGCAGTTATAGGCGCAACCGCACGGCATAGCGCCCACACAAAGCACAGAAAACAAAGCGCGCGCAACGTTTGCTACGCGGAGCCCCGGCGTAAAATGGCACGAGCGAAAAAGAAAAATATCAGCAAAACGCAAGATCCACGCGTCTCCAAGGGCAACGGCGAAGGAGACCAATCGTCGGCGCGGAAAAGCGGCCGAGAACGGGAGGACGCGAAAAGTGCGAGGAGGGAGAGAGGAGGACGCGCGCGCGGCGGCGAGTACAGTGAATGGCGGTACTTTCCCAAGATCAAGGGGCTTTATTCCAGAGAAGGCGTTGATCAAGCAAACAGCAAACGCTAGATAATGTGCTGCCATCTGTGAGGCATGTGAGACTCTTCATCGCCTCCGAGATGGCAAGCGCGCGGCATGTATCTTGGAGGCCATGCGACTCTTGCTTTAGATCAAAAATCTGTATGTACCATTCTCGCGCGCGCGCGTGTGTGTCTGTGTGCGTGTGTGTGTAACAATACACATTAATAAGTATGCACTTAGTGGTTGAAGTGCGCACCAGGGGCCGGATTTCGCTATTGCGTTCAACTCTTAAAGGCGAAGCTTAAGGGTCCCACAATTTTTTTGATAGAGGCAAAATGCTAGAGACCCGTGTTCTGTGCGATTTCAGTGCACGTTAATGAACCACAGGAGGGCAATATTATCCGGAGGCCTTCACTATGGTGTGTCTCATAGCCTGAGCTACATTGGAACATTGGACCTCAAGACCAACCAGCCTGCTGTTGACGCGCGAGCCTGAGAACGCCTGCGAACGCGCCACCGGTGGCTTTCTTCGCTCACAGTATTGGGCTGGACAGAAAGGAAAATAATGTGGAAAGGGATGGGAGTGTGACGCGTCGAATGCACTCAGAAGGAACAAAGCAGCAAGAGGAAACCGTATAGGGTTTCCATGCGATAAATTGCCAACAGTGCAATGAAGTCATAAGAAAACCCAGCGCACTAAACTACTGGAAATATTACGCGGGCCTTTAGCCGGCTGAGAAATCTACATTGCACTATAATCCACTATCATAAACGGAAAAGGGTGCGTAATGCATGTCCTACGCAGAAATGTTGCCATAACACTTGCTCGTAGCATGTCATTATCTAATCGTTTCCCACGTGACCTCGTGCCCCGCCCCCATGGGCGTATTTTTGTGGGCTTTACGCAATTAGGAACACAGCGAGCTGTGTGCTGTAGCAACATTGGGTGTAGTTATAGCTTACAAAAATGGCAAAATGACACAGTACAATGCAGAAATTGTTTAAAGACGGTGTACTGGCATAGCTATCGACAATAAGCTTATGGTAGATAACTTGCTTCATCCTACGGAGTTCACAAGTGGCTTGCATTATCAACAAGACGCCTGAAGAACACCACAAGCCATCAGCCTCCCATGCAAGCTCGCGTTGTCTTTGCTTCTCTCTTCTTGCAACACGCCGTCGGCACTCGGCTTCCGCTGTTGCAAATAAAGAAGTGTTATGTACGTACTTTCATTTATCCAGTCGTGAGCATCACATCGTGTCGGTCTTTTTCAAGCGATGTTCATCCACACAGCTTTCCATGCTGCAGCTAGCAATCCTGCGTCGAAAATGTGCTAACGAGGTTCAATCGAACAGGATTCGGTGCGTCAGACATGCCGGCCGACGTTTAGATTGGTGGAACTACCCATTGCACAGTCGCGTTGTCATCCTTGGCGAGTTATTTTTGAAGGGGGTTTCTACTTGGCATCCCGTCAACGTGGCGTCGCGATGATTCCACGCTGAGGCGACGTGAACGACTCAAACCCATAAAGCAAACACGCGAAGGCATGGCACCTACCGTAAAGATAGTTTTCCGCCAGTCTAAATGCCGGCCAGCCTGCTTGAGGCAGCTATTCCTGTTTTATTCAAGTTAATTAGCACTTGAGAAGGAAAAACCGCGAGGTAAAGGGAAAAGGGACGGCACGTAAGCTCAGAACACACAACGCAGGAAAAACCTTAGCGCCTGTCCTGTGTTCTCGTGTCGACCTTGTTCAATTTGCGCTATGGTTTTTCCGTGTTACGTCATGAACCAAATCATCAAAAAAAGCGTTGTACGAAGCCTCATTAGCACATTGCACGTCCATCCGTCGGCTCCCATCTTTACATTAGAGCGACTAAAGTAGTACAGAAAGTTGGAACGCGTCTGCGTTCATGAGGCGTCTCGCTGGTTTGTTAAGTTTTAAAACGTTTCTGTCGGATAAACCAATTTATTTTCACTGTGTTTCCATTTCACTTCTTTTTTTCTCATTTCTGGTCCCTTGTTCTGGGGCTTCAAAAGGAACGGCTCTCTTCCGGTCAATCTTTCCGCATCTCCCATTTAAATCGATCTTTCTCTCTCTTTCTGCGATCAACTCCTATCGGTTCGGTTTCCACGCTTGATCGATGGAAATAATCGAGGAGGTGACGCTCGCTCCGTACTTTGATCCAGATCGGCTATAATCATTCTCATCTATACCATTTATTGCATTAGCGATAAGGCCGTCAGTCTCCCTTGCCCCACAGTCACGTGACACCCTAGCAATGGCCGGAAGAACCCGCATGAAAGCGCATCAGCTTGGCTATCGTCTGCCACCGTCTTATATTTAAATGGCCGTCGTGGCAGAGACTAGCATCCTGAAGCATCGTCTTGATGAGTTCGTAATTATTAAGCAAGATTCCTGCTTTCTTCTAATACGTACGCATGTTCAATGACTGTGCTTTGAGGCGCGAAACAACAAATCAGCAGTTATTCACCTCGTTTGTTACTAAACGCGTGTCGTAGGGAAGGGTATTTTTTTCTGTTTACGATAGATCTTGCGCTTACCGGTGCTCCGTCCATGTTCGAATATTTCTTAATCTTCCCGTATCGGAGTCGAGATCTTTCAGTGTATCATATGGCGTCGTTAATTGCTTTGTTTGTCAAGAACAAAATGACAATTCTTCTCCGGGTGTGCTTCAGAAACACCCCCTCTCTTCTACCAATTTCCGAATACTGGTATCGAATGCTGCACTTTGCCTCGATACAATCCTTAGACACGTAAAAAACGAAAATTCAAGTCACCTTGGCGTATTACAGATCATTTTTTTCAATACAGCACCCTATAGCATCTATAGCCTACAAAACACGTGGCATATAGTCAATTGTTTTCTTTCTAAAGAAAAAGGCTACAGATTTGTCATGGTATGCGATCCTCGCTTCGAGTAATCAGGAAATGAAGCCTATGTCTATTTTGGTGTTTGCATGGCAGTAAAGCACAACTTTTCAGATAGCAGGTTCGCTGGCCGTCATTATGCTCTGCCAGCGCGGTGTGCAGGCTTGAAACTTGTGAAATTATTTTAGAATTTTCTGCTCTACTCAGTAGGTGTCACTTTCCTCTACCGAATTGAAACTCATTTCGACTGCATTTACCTTTTACTTGACACTGAATTTTCATTCCACCACAGCCTTTCCGATGATGTCCAGGGACGCTCTGTTCTTTCTTGTAAAGTATTAAGACGCTTTACGCATTCTGACAAAACCCGCTCCACCAATACACACTGTACTCGTTCTGCGCTCCAAATACTGTAGCTAACTTTTTTTCTCTTCTTTTCTTTCCTTACACCCTTTGCTATGGCACGCACCCGTTATCGGTTGTGGTATGCAGAAAATAGTGCCACTGATAGTTTTTAACTATCACCACCTCCTCTTCTCATTCCGTTGCTAGCAATGCTAATGTACCTCTGGACGGCAAATCAATTTGGCCAGGATAAATGGTTCATCGATGGTCACGTAGTTTAAATTAACCAAGGTGAGTATATCAGCAGTATTTTGAACGAGAAGTTCTTCTAAAGAAGCGTCGAGATTCCTATCTCAGGGCCTGAATAATGGCCCATTCCGGATCAATGCAATTTCCCTTCCCGGAGTCCATTTTATCCCCAAAGCTCGAGCAACTTCTTCGGAAGGACGTACCAGCTGTCTGGCCTTTTCAATCGTCTGGCCAGAAACGATGCGATTACCGTGGCCTTACTTCAAAGCCAGGCCTGCCATTTCCCGACAAATCTCTGGGCACAGCAGTCCCATTGTCAGCCCGTTGGATTGCTCGGAACTATGAAAAGATTCGTCCTCCGTGAACCATGTTACGGCTTCCCCAACAAAGGATGAGATTACGAGGATTTTCTTTGGCGCAGACAATGTTCTCCCGAATACTGATAGCTCTTTTCTAATAGCCAAGACAAAAAAAATATTGCGTGCGCATTGAGGTATTACAATCCCCTTTACAGTGGCTCATTCTGTTCACACTAAAATTAATTTAGTGTTATGCATCCGATGATGATGATGTGGTAGGTTGCCGGCGGATCTAGCCTTGAGATTGGCACGCTATTGCCCCGCCCGGTTTCCTCCTTTCAAATTATGTTGAATTAATGTCATTTTTTTTAAAGCGAATCAAGGGCAGGCTACAAAAAAGGCACGTGCAGCGCGACGCGAAAATGCACGTGCCACTGGCCTATGAGTTATACCGCATGCGGTGTTGTGCTGAACCCCTATGTCACTACACCGCACCAACAACATAAGTTACACTCATCACCAGTCACATGCGAGATCTCTAGCGTTTAAAAACTTCAAAGGTTGCCGCGACACATCCTTCGTGGATGTCCAGTGACCACGCGAAAACACGATATCATTCATACTGTCGTGTGATAAAACTGATAGTGATAAACTGATGTGATAAAACTGAGGTGCACACTAGAGCCCAGACGTGACTGTGATTTTCTGTGCTATATGAAAAGGAAGATTTAATTTCCCACAAGCAACCCAGCACGTGGGCCTTATAATATAATATGCAAAGGCTACGCGCGAAGCATCTAACGCTATTAAAGGATCGTCGACTGATATGAGGTAGAGTAGTTATTTAACTTTGCAAACATTATACAGAGTGCACAAGTAAATTAACTGAATCAAAGAATTCCGGATGGTACTCGAGTACTGTAAAAAACCACCAATTTTTTACTTTGAAGATGCTCCCAAAACATATTTTCTTAAGGAAAATACAGGAAAACAAAACAAACATGCAGCTCGCCTACCGTGAAACATCAAGAAGTGTGCAGCACGGGCACCCCGAGATTCTGGTTCGTACAGTTCTCACTGCTCCGTTTACCAAACCATCAATGTTTTAGGTGCGCATGTAGGCTTACACGGTATACGTATTATGTGGCACATGCATATTTATTTTACAGCGAAAGCTGTTATGAGATCATTTCACCGGCCGTTTTTGGCGCCGTAGTTGTCCGCCGCCGCCGCCGCCGCCGCCGCCGCCGCCGCCGCCGGTGTCCGTAACCAGTATCGCTCGAAATAAGAAAAAAAACGAAATAAGAAAAAATTCCAGGATGGAACGAGGTTCGAACCTGGGCCCTCTGCGTGTGAGCCCAGTATTCAACCTCTGAGCCATGCCGGTGCTTGAAACTGCTTCGCAAAAAGGTCCTATACAGGCTTCATGTCGGGAAGGAACCACATTAGCATATGCAATATAGCGTGGTAGAAGAGTAAAATAAGCACCAAGCGTCGCACAACGCGAATTCTGTAACGAGGCGTGACACAATACGAATTGCGAAACGAGTAGGTTGTTGAATGCTTCCAACCCATTACAAAGGCTCTGCCATAATTCTTCGTCGTCATCAGGCAGAGCATCAACAAAGTGCGCATAATGCCTTACATGCGTTTAGCAGGTACCACGGCTCTCCGTAGAATGACGAAAAATGGCACAGTGCCTGCTGCCCTACTTCTAAAAAATTACAATGATTTATAGCGTAGTGGGTTCCTCGTAAGTGCACTTGTATTGGTTGCCAAGGAAGCCCATAAGCGCATGATCAATTTCCTCGGGGTCTAAGTAAAGTTCTTCGCCCCCCCCCCCGTCTCTCTCCCACGTCAACGTATGTTATACAGCATGACGGGAGATGGAAATAGCAACCGGGCGTCACCCAATGCAAATTACATAACTGGTGGGCCGTTTAAAGCTTCCAACCCATTACAAAGGGCTGAGCCATAATTCTTCGTCATCAGTCGTCGCGTCAACAAAGTGCACATAATGCCTTACAGACGTGTAGCTGGTGCCTCGTTTCTCCGCAGAAAGACGAATAATGGCTTAGTAGGTGCTTCCCAACTTCACAAAAATTGTGATTTATGGCGTAGTGGGTACCTTTCTAGTGTACTTGTATTGTAGCCCCAAGAGATCTTAGAACGGGCTCTATAAACGCCGCTCTTCCAGCTTTCGCTGTGACTGTGCTGCGGTTTCAGCGCAGGCCTGGCGTTTTTTGCTCAACGTCAGGTTGCTTCTTCGTTCTTCGTACGCTGAACCGCTAATTGCCAGGCAACTACTTCGGGATCCGATGACACAAGCTTCTCGGCTCTTCTGCGCCGTTGAGCAGCATTTGCGCTCTCCTTCTCCGTGGCGTTACCCACCTGCAAACGCCAGTCAGAGGCTCTATCAAGCGGCACCAGCGCATTGTCAGACGGCGACTGCACGGCGAAGGCGAATAGCTGCGCGCGCCATGGCTACGACGTCACCCCTCTCGAATGCGCAGAGCAGCAGCGGCGAGTCGCGTGCGCCGGCACCAGTCTGTCTGCCCGGCTACGACGCCACTCCTCCCGCTCTCCGCCACCAGCAGCGGCGAGCCGCGCGCGGCGGTTGCGGAGAGCGCGTGGGATTCTGGCTCCGCACTGATCCTCGCGCATGCGCAGCACGGCTCATGAGGACCCACGCGAAATCGACTCCGGCTAGGCAAGTGTAGCTAACGCTACAAAGTAATATCGGCTACCGCTGCTTCTTCTTTGATCCATTCGGTCGTCGTCCCGTCTGTTAGGCTTATCGTTTTCCGTTGCATCGCACATCGCGTGCTTGGCAACTTTTTGAGTCGCAATGTTACCTTCTAAGTGTCGGACGAGTATGTTACAATTGGTAATATGGCATCATAACATACTTTTCGCAGTAAATGATTCCAAACATGTACAAACTGCCACAGTGTTTGCTTACTCAAGAACGTGTAAATAATGGCTTCTGGTGAGGTCTCTGCCTTCGGAATAATCCTTTAATAAGTGATAATTATTACCAACAATGCCAGCTGCACGAGGAGTTTGCGCAGCGCACTCACTTAGGTACTACTTGCCGTCGCCGTCATGTCCTGCATTAAGTCCCAATTGGTATCGTCGCCCCACGCTTAGTATGTTCTGTGTGCGAGTGAAAGCTTGCAAAGGCTGCGGAGTGGCGCCTCTGCGTCGCTCGGGCAGAAATTGCGAACATCGATCCAAGAGGGTCGGTCGCGCGCTCTCTCGACAGAGATCAGAAGACGGTTTTCTGTGCGTAATGTGCTCTCGCATATTCGCGTTGAAGCGGTAGCCTTACTTTGTAACATATTCCCATTTGTCGCTATGACATTCATTGAATCGTAGCGCGGCGAAAGTGACCTTTTCTCAATGATATTTCAGCCTCAGCGTAAGTAAAGAAATTTTAGAAGTGACGTTAGAATTTATTGAAATTTAAAGTTTGCAACAGCCACAGCAACCTTGCAAAATTTAAAAGATAGAAGAACAGAATAACTCATAATAGCGACACTTCATTGGTGTAATAAGTGATAGAACGAGGCGAGCGAAACAATAATCGTTCCTCCATTGACAGAGGGAAACCCGTTGCACATCGCAGCATGTGCGAGGAATAATGCAATCTGGAAATGTACAGGTTTGAGATGATGTTATGCATGAGTTGTGCATTTCGTAAAGCGGTACTGATATGATACCCATGGGATTACCAAAATTGCAAGTTTTTATAGAGTTGCTTAAGAACAGTAATAGCAGTGTGTTGGTAAAAAAGTTGCATTTGGCTAGTATGATAGTAGAGTTATATTCGTCAAAAGCTAAGCGGTACAAATTCTAGTTGTACCTGCAGCGCGACGTCGTTGCTATGCGGCAAACCATCATCAAATTTCAATATTTATTCACACTTCATTTGCCGATTATCGGTTTATTTTGCTGATGGCAACACCTAAGCGATGACCAAACGATCAGTGTGAACCGCAGTGGTGCACGATGGGTGTCAAGTGAATATGTAACGAAGGAAGGTGGTGAAGGCTACTTGCGTCTTCGAGGCCTGGAATAAGGCAAATGCCTTATTCCAAAATTACCCATTCTACAGCAGCATAAGGCCACTACTATTACGAATGACGCAGTTACTTGCATTTTTCTCGCTTTCACGAAGTACCTTTGAAATGAAATTACGAAGGCACAGGGCTCATATAACCCGCGAGATTATAGAAGCGGAGAAAGTTCACTTACTAGGTCAAAACTTTGTTTGCTCCCCATCAGTTGCATTATCACAGTTAGAACGTGATTATCTAGCCGGGCTTTAAGGCAATCGTGGATCCGTCACACGTGCTTTGATTACAGATACTTTGATTACCCTTGTATGATTTTATCTTCCTTTTCCGCACATACATATTTTGCCACTCTGCGAAATAAAGTCAGCTGGAAGTCAGTGCTCTTTCTGTCTACTCTGTCCTTTTCTCCTATGTTCGCGCGCTGCAAAAAACGCCAGGCCTGCGCTGAAACCGCAGCACAGTCACAGCGAAAGCTGGAAGAGCGGCGTTTATAGAGCCCGTTCTAAGATCTCTTGGGGCTACAATACAAGTACACTAGAAAGGTACCCACTACGCCATAAATCACAATTTTTGTGAAGTTGGGAAGCACCTACTAAGCCATTATTCGTCTTTCTGCGGAGAAACGAGGCACCAGCTACACGTCTGTAAGGCATTATGTGCACTTTGTTGACGCGACGACTGATGACGAAGAATTATGGCTCAGCCCTTTGTAATGGGTTGGAAGCTTTAAACGGCCCACCAGTTATGTAATTTGCATTGGGTGACGCCCGGTTGCTATTTCCATCTCCCGTCATGCTGTATAACATACGTTGACGTGGGAGAGAGACGGGGGGGGGGGCGAAGAACTTTACTTAGACCCCGAGGAAATTGATCATGCGCTTATGGGCTTCCTTGGCAACCAATACAAGTGCACTTACGAGGAACCCACTACGCTATAAATCATTGTAATTTTTTAGAAGTAGGGCAGCAGGCACTGTGCCATTTTTCGTCATTCTACGGAGAGCCGTGGTACCTGCTAAACGCATGTAAGGCATTATGCGCACTTTGTTGATGCTCTGCCTGATGACGACGAAGAATTATGGCAGAGCCTTTGTAATGGGTTGGAAGCATTCAACAACCTACTCGTTTCGCAATTCGTATTGTGTCACGCCTCGTTACAGAATTCGCGTTGTGCGACGCTTGGTGCTTATTTTACTCTTCTACCACGCTATATTGCATATGCTAATGTGGTTCCTTCCCGACATGAAGCCTGTATAGGACCTTTTTGCGAAGCAGTTTCAAGCACCGGCATGGCTCAGAGGTTGAATACTGGGCTCACACGCAGAGGGCCCAGGTTCGAACCTCGTTCCATCCTGGAATTTTTTCTTATTTCGTTTTTTTTCTTATTTCGAGCGATACTGGTTACGGACACCGGCGGCGGCGGCGGCGGCGGCGGCGGCGGCGGCGGACAACTACGGCGCCAAAAACGGCCGGTGAAATGATCTCATAACAGCTTTCGCTGTAAAACTTGCCGATATGATTACAAACCAACTAGCCCAAGCCTCAACACTTATAAGACCATCACCGATTACAGCGCGCCAGACCACACTAACGTCTTGAAACTTCTCCTCGTCGATTCATAGATGCTAAAAGTTCCCCAGCTGCCTTACAGTCCTGACATGGCTGCTCCAGACTTCCCTTTGTTTCCGCGCTTGAGAACTCCCATGAAGTGACATCATTTGGGAACAGTTCACGAAGTCAAAGAAGCTTGCATCAACGCTTTAACGGACATTCCGGAGGAGACCTACCGTGACGCCTTCGATGCTTGTAAATCCCGCTAGAAGCGGTCTATCGTTGCAGGAGGAGCCCATTTTAAAACCTTTAATGGCGTTT
Organism: Rhipicephalus sanguineus; assembly: GCF_013339695.2. Taxonomy (NCBI): domain Eukaryota; kingdom Metazoa; phylum Arthropoda; class Arachnida; order Ixodida; family Ixodidae; genus Rhipicephalus; species Rhipicephalus sanguineus. The sequence continues at coordinate 18,020,693 of NC_051186.1, forward strand.
TACTGATCTGACCAATAAATCTTTTTTTTTAATCCACGCATTGACATTACATTCCGGACATACCTTGCATCTATCTTGCCAGACATCGCCTTGCGACACATCCCTTGGTGCTTAGCTGATTGAATTCGGTTTAAACGGCCCTACTTGGATTTGGATAGTGTCTGCCGGTCAAGCTGACGCAGCACGAAGCCCGTGCCTACTAGGTGCTCGCAGAGTTCTCCAATAATTTCGCACAACAATACCGCTAATTGCACTGCATATATAGTTACGGCATTCGCCATGGGGTGCTACCACGTGCTGGAGTCGCGTTCTATAGAACTCTAGAATCGCACATTAGGCCGTTGGTCAGCCTACCAAGGGTACTCATGTTTGGTATCAGAAAAAAAAAACAGTAAATGTCCAAGGCAATAACACGCGCTGATGTAGCCTCTTGTCCTTACGTCATCCCCCCCCCCCCCCCCCCCGGTACTTTCGATCGATGATAGCAAAAAAGAATAAAAAAAAGCGCTTGAAGCGTGCGAGAAATCCATGTAAACACCGCTCCTACTTGACAGGTTCGAAAAACTTGTGTGCCAAGCCATCCATGAGACAATGAACTCTCACAGCCACGTCCTTCGAGGTTTTCGATAAAGGGTCTGAGACAGCGTCTGCACGCTTTACATCAAAGAGGCTTCAAGTCAGCAGCGATGCGCAAAATTCTAGCTCACAGTAAAGGCAAGTTATATTTCGATGAACTGATTCCACGGAAAATGGCTGCCACCTTCATCAAGTCACTTGCATTTTATACATCCGGAGAAAACGAAAGAAGTTAAGGTAAAAGAAACCAAAAAAATTTGCCAGCTACGCAATTACAAATTCGAGAAACTCATAAAAGGGTAGTGGGGATTAGTACCCCAGTGATAGAGGAAATCTTGCCCGCGGCTAATTGATTTTCGCCCGATAAGCGAAGTCTTTTTCTTTTTTTTTTTTTTTGATGACGCTGAACAGGCTCATACGTCACTGTCCTTCACGAGGAAGGCACCATCAATAACCCTTATATGGATACTCGCCTCGGCTGCTAAGTCACTGGGAAAGATTCATAAAAAGCAAAAGAAAAAAAAAACTTTTAAAGAAGGCTATGTCAGAACGCTTTACCAATTTCAGGAGGCCTGTCTGTCCGCAAAAATAAGCCGCTCGCTTTCGTTCACCGCTTCTGTGGCATTACGTGCACCCTAAGTATAATGTTGAAAAAGAGCTCGAGAAATGTTTAAGGGGAAGCCAAAGAAGTTTTAGAATTCGATAAAACTTCGTGTTTAACGAGGACCGACATTATTGTCGACGATGTCGTAAGTTTTTTTCGCGGTTGTTGCAGCAGGAGCTTTTGAATACGCGGAACAAGAGTGTGTCTTGCTCCGCCCACGCGAGCGCGCCCAAATTTTTGGCGTGGAAACATACGTCATCTTCGGTTCCTTCGGGGGAAACGTGCTGCACTCTGACGGAAGGTTCCCGCCGCTCACTGATCCGAACTGCGAGAGCGTTGTTAATGTGACGAAGGCTCAAGTATAGGGAAGCTGAAAGTTCTGCAGCTGGATTACGATATCTGCAATAAGGACAAACAGCGGAGCGCTACGCGAGCAAGCGTCTCCCGTATCTTGTACCGTGACCTCCGTGACTAACTCGTGATGTGCCGTTGCCGGAGCTAATCGAGGAGGCCACGCTCAAGAAGTGCTGCTGCTGCAGATAACGCGGCATACTGAGGGTGATGTCACCGCGTTCACTCAGCGTCTCAAGAAGCCCTGCGCCCACAGCCTATGTTTTTTGCCAATTAAGTACAATTTCGTTCACTTTTCAGAACTCCCACATCGCTTTTCGAATTCAGCAGGGATCAAATTGTCCTCACACGCCCCAAAGTCATTTTAAAAAAAAGTTCTTCAGCCTTCCATTAAGTCCAAGAATAGTGCTAAGTAATTTTTTGCGCAGTATCTTCGTCTATGTCTTCCTGTGCTTATTATGAAGGCGCTTTCCTTAGATGCCTCTTCAAACGCGAAAATTGACCGGCGTGCCTCGTCAGCGTCCCACGTCGGCGGCGTGAACACGAGTGAAGCAAAAACATGACGTCACAGATTGTCAAAATTTATTGCGTCACTGTGACGTCATCACATGCCATCCTTACTTGGTCAAATGTGGGCCCATTCCGGAGACAGCGCAAAACAAGGTGAGGCGTACGTTTCATACAATGCCTCTAATCCTGCAGTTGCAGAAACCTTTCTGTGAGGTGCGCGGGAGGTTCAATAGATGAACTTGAAACAGAACAAGATGGCTTTCGCCTTCCAGTGGATGCATAAGAGGGCCTGTGAGTTTTCTATTCCCCGTGTTTCTTCTAAAGCAATTTCATTCCAACAATGATGTTGGTCAATCGACAGCTGGCCATGGCTTCCGCAATTAAGGCGAAAGCCTTACAGAACGCAAGAAGTGACCGGCGACCTCAACGGCGTGGGCGTGAATACGCGTGAGGCGAAAAATTATGTGTTGACGCCACGACATGACGTCACTGGTCGCCTAATTTTGTGACGTCATCACAACGGCATTATGACGGCGTATAATGGGACATCACGTGATGACATCATCAGATGACATGGAAATTTTGCAATGGAAATGCAATGCAATGGAAAACCACATCAGTTTGAGAAGGCCCTAAAAGCCTCCCATCACGGAGGCAGCGCAAGACCAAGATGTTTTCAGAAAGCTTGCGAGGGGGGCGTGGTGGATTCGATGAAGAATCAAGATAAAATTAGGCAGATGCATAAGGAACGGTGTAAAGTACGGCAACGCAAGGGAAGTTAGACTTATTTGTACGTTAAAAAGTCCCAGGTTGGCAAAAATCTGCTGTAGCTGCCCACTATTGCGTACCTCCTAACTATTCCGTGGTTTAGACGCCTGAAACTACAATCATATTTTTTTGGCCATGCCACTGAGGGCTGAGCATGAGGACACAGGTATAGATTCTGTGACCGCATCAGTCGAAATCACACAGGAACTAATCCAAAGAAAAGATTTGCTTGTGCTACAATGCATGCGAAAATTTCCACATCCTAATTTCTGCAATGGTCTACTAATGCATCTCCCACTGATCCGCTGTTCTATCACGACACCGAACATACTGAAAGTTCAACGATTTGCTGTTCCTATAGTAGTGGTCTTTTATTATCGACTGATCTACCCTGTAGTCTGCCTGAAGAACCGTTGGAAGAGCTGGTACTTTCCACACCATCTGTCAACCGCCTACTCATATCCTTGACACCTCGCAATCGCTTGTTTGCCGATGGCTGCCTGATATATCACGAAATATTTCTTAACAAATACGAGAATACCCTTTCATCTGATTGGAACTGGGTGAATTGTTAAAACAACTCGCTAATGGAACTGAATAATATGTGCAGTCATGCGAGTGCATGTGATCGATTCGCGAACACGTGTTTTACGAAAGGGAGTATTATTGGGTGGCCGAGGACGCTACAAAATATAAATTCCATCTAGTGCTGAATGAAAAAAAGTGTCACTAAAGTCGGCTACAACTTCAGAAGGCAGATTAGTTCCCGCCCAGATAACGTAAGTGCGGACCCGATTGCGTCCTCGCCTAGAACAATGTCTCGCTCAAAAAATTGTTGTCGCGCTTCTAAAGCGTGTAGTCCAAGACGTAAATAGACATTTTATATTTTATGTCTTTATAACTGGTTCGGTAGAGTTCTCAGGATTTGTATTCTACAGCCTATTCAGGATTGCGAAAAAAAATACCGTGTATCAATGACAATGCGTGGTGTCCCACAACGTAGTCACCGGGCTTACGGCTCATGACGTCAGTATAGAGTGTGCGCCCATTTATGAAGACTTGTGTGCATCGGCCTTTACAGTGTAAATCATCATCATCATCATCGTCCTGATTACGTCCACTGCTCGGCAAAGGCCTCTCCCATGGTTCACCTATCAAATTGCTTTTATTTATTTATTTATTTATTTATTTACATTACCCTCAGGGCACATAAAGGCGTTACAGAGGGGGTGGGTAATATAACAAAAAATGTAGTAAAAAACAGAACACAATAATACAACAAATTAATTAGAATACATGTTCAAACAATACTCAGTTATTTGAGGCTTAAGATATGATCGGTTAGTGCAGTCTTGAAGGATGACACGTCCTCAATGGAGGCGATGGAGGGGGGAAGGTGGTTCCACTCGGCACTGGTTTTTGGCAGAAAGGAGTCTGAAAAAACGTTAGTACGGCAGAAAGGAATAAAAACTTTATGCTGATGGTCAAGACGTGACGATATGTATGAAGGCTTCTTAGATGAGTTCCTGTTTAAGTGAAGTATTTTGGTAAATGAGTTTATGAAAAAGACATAGGCGAGAAATTTTTCTTCTAGTTTGCAAATCAATTAGTTCAAGGTTTGATTTCATTAGTGAAACGCTAGATGTGCGGGTATAGTTTGAATTAATGAAACGTGCTGACCGATTTTGAACTGACTCGATGATGGCTGATAATGTTTTTTGACCGGGGTCCCACACAGATGACGCATACTCAAGCTTAGGTCTAATTAGTGTTTTGTACAGCATTAACTTCAAATGGCAGGGGGCTTTAGAAAAATTTCTGCGTATGTAGCCGAGGGATCTGTTGGCATTGTTAGTGATGTATTCGATGTGCGCATGCCATGAAAGATTATTGGTTAGCTGTATTCCGAGATATTTATATGAAGTTACGTAATCAAGGTTGATGTTATTGATAGCATAGCCGAAAGAAGTGGATGAGTCAGTGCGACGCGAAAAAGACATGATTTTGCATTTAATGGGATTTAGGAACATAAGCCATTGTGAGCACCACTTAGATATGTTATCTAGGTCTGATTGAAGAATAAAGTTATCATGCTGATTAGTTATTTCACGGTATAGAACACAATCGTCGGCAAATAGTTTTATAGAACTATTAATAACAGTAGGTAAGTCATTAATATATATTAAAAATAGCAATGGGCCCAAAACGGAGCCTTGGGGAACACCTGACTTTACGTCACAGCGCTGGGATGCAGCATTATTAGCAGTTACAAATTGAGTACGGTTAGTTAGAAAGCATTCTATCCAATTGAAAATGTTAGGGTCAATATTAAGAGTACTGAGTTTAAGAAGTAGTAAGCGATGAGACACCTTGTCAAAAGCTTTAGCAAAATCTAAGAAAATGCAATCAATTACTTGGCCTTTGTCTAAAGAGGAAGAAATGCTATGTATAAACGATATTAGTTGTGTTTCGCAGGAGTAGTTCTTGCGAAACCCATGCTGAAATGAAGTGAAGAAAGAGTTTGATTCAAGAAATGAAACGAGATTAGAAAATATGACATGTTCAAGGATTTTGCAAGGTATGCTGGTAAGTGAAATGGGTCTGTAATTGAGAGGAGAATGCGGGTTACCTGATTTCAACAGAGGCACCACCTTCCCCACCTTCCAATCTGCGGGCAAAGTCGAGCACTCAATAGACTGGGTGAAAAGGTACATAAAAATCACAGAGGAGTACACAGCAGTATTTATTAGAAATTTGGAATTAATTTCGTCCGCGCCACAGGAAGAGGATAGTTTTAAATTATGAATTAACTTTAAAATCCCCGCAAAGTCAACAACAAGTGGATCCATAGGAAAAAAATCCTTTTTGCACATGTACGGGACTGTGTCAGTACAGCAGTCAGAAAATGATTTCGCAAAGGTGTCATTTAGAACCCTGCAACATTCTTCGTCGCTCATTGTGCAACCACCAGTATCTGTAAGAGATATGTTATTTATCTTTTTTATTTGAATAGTGCTCCAAAATTTCGATGGATTAGTTGAAAGAAGGGAAGGTAGATATGTATTAAAGAAGGTGACCTTCGCTTCTCTCAACGCGATTCGATATGCATGCAGTGCGTTTGAGTAATCATTCCAACGTGTAGGTGTTTGACAGCGTTTCGCAAGACGAAAAGTGCGTTTTTTCTTGTTGGATAATCTTTTTAGTGTCGTCGAAAACCAAGGGGAGCGTTTCTTCCCGGAAAGCCTGCGCAGTGGAATATATTTAGCAGCAAGCGATGTGGCTTTGTTTTTAAATAGGTTCCAATTATATTCTACGGTACGGCTAAAAAATTCTGGCATGAACTCGTCTATGAATAATGCAAGCTGATTATTAATTGCTGTGTAATCGCCTCTCGCATAATCTCTGATAAATTTTGGATTGGTTTTTTTGACGAGTAACGCGGCCCTTTACAAAAAAATGTAAGAAACAGTGATCGCTTATTCCGGGTAAACAAGTTAATGAATGCACTAGATTGGGGTTATTGACAAGGACTAGGTCAAGTGTGTTTGATGAAGTAGTGCCAGTTCTAGTAGGCCCAGAAACAAGTTGCGCAAGATTGAAATTTAAGCACAAGTTAATAAAAGATTCACTTTCGGCGGACGAACCAACAACGGAGGGAAATTGCGAAGCCCAACTTATTCTAGGAAAATTAAAATCTCCCAGAAGAAGCAACGGAGAGTGAGGAAATTCTGAGACGAGAAAATTAAGAACGTCATGCAGCTCATCGCAGAAAGTAGTTGGTGCATTTGGCGGCCGATAACAAGCACAGATCAATGTGTTTTGGTGGTTTATGACGGCGCGCACACAAACCAACTCTAAGGACGTTGTAAGTGCAATCCTATCAGACACTATTTTGTCGGCAACAGCAATTAGAACACCACCACCTGGTTTTAAATCGCGGTCACGACGGTACACAACATAATTCTGGTCACAGTGAAACAGTGCTTCACTATAAATTTTATCAGTCAACCAGGTCTCCGTCAATGCAATCACGTCAGCGGCGCATGAATCAATAATAGGTGTTAGAGCGTCGCGTTTGTTGATTAAACTGCGCACATTTGACAATAAAAATGATAAGCCTTGAGAAGACTGGCTGCGTTGCTGATGCCTAACTTCTGTTAGGAAAAAGACGAATCAGGACGGTGGTTTGTAGCGGCAGACGACAGTTCAACAGTACTGGCAGCATTGCCCAATTGCAGTTCACAGACACTGTCGGTATCAGGGGAGTAAATGTAACATTTTTTGTTGATATACAGCTTGTTGTACCTCACAGTGAAAAGTTCGCCGCTTTCTTGCCAAATCGTACAATTTTGTTCTGACAGTTCTGGTTGCCTTACAAAAGTCTTCACTCACGGAGACACTACTTGCTTTTAACTTGTTTTTGGAAGACAGAATTGATTCTCTTAGTTTACATGATGAAAACCGGACAATAATAGGTCTGGACTTATTAGGGACAAAACGGCCAAGCCTGTGCGCGCGGGAAATGCGATCATCGCTGCTATTGAGGTTCAGGCTTAAAGCTGAATTTAATATCGAGCAAACTTTTTCTTCTGACTGTGCCCAAGTTTCAGCAGCGGCATCTACTATGCCGTGAAATACTAAATTTTCTCGACGTGAACGGTCTTCAAATTCATTGAGCCGTTGGTTCAGTACGGCCATTTGAGGCACGAGGCTTTCCCCTTGTTGCCCCTCTGACGATCGAATGCTTTGTTCAACTGCCGAGAGCCTATTGTCGATGTCGGCGATTTGTTGCTCCATTGAATACTGAGCCTCTTTGACTTCACTCAAGGCAGACATCACTTCTTCATGTTTAGAATCAAATTTATCGTGCAGTGATTTAACGAGCTGTAGCAATTCTTTGTTAGGATCGTCTCTGGGGGGGCCAGGGTTTAGCTCTACGTCGCCAGACATGAATAACAACTTAGCGATAAACACACATTCACATGTTAATTGAAACAATGTTTGTGGGTCTGGAAGCACTAGCAGCCAAACATTGTTTGACTTTTTACAGTGAAGTTGAGGTGCTGTACTCACCTGCACCCAAAAACGGAACGGTGTTTGAAACATGTTGACGGCTGTAGTGCTACCATTCCCACTGAAGTGGCGCAGCTATTCCAGCTGCTTTTAAGGCCTGCTGATGTTGATGCGTCGGTCGATTTGGTAGCCGGAGATGACAGCGCTGCGGTAAGACGCGGCCAGCTTGCACGAAATGTGTCGGTAGCCTCACAGCGGAACGGGTGATTCTTCAGCCGGTTGGGCGAGTTGATGCCTCCGTCATTTGCTGCCGAGATTGCCAGCACTTGCGCTTGCGCAGAACCAGTGAGGCTGTCCCACGCGGCGAATCCGATGAAAATCTGCACCCAAAAACGGAACGGTGTTTGAAACATGTTGACGGCTGTAGTGCTACCATTCCCACTGAACGCGCGAAGGAACGCAGTACAAGAAAAGACACGGGACAGTGTGCCTTGTGATTGTGTTCTTTCGTGCCTTGAAAGCGATTATGAACGTACACCAACTCGCCCAACAAAAAGTTGTCTTATTCGCCAATGAAGCCGGTCATGTGCTTGCTATGGCCACACTATCCCTACACACTTCTTAATTTCATCTGTCCACCTGACTTCCTGCGTCCCCTTCGCGCGCTTGCCTTCTCTTGGAATCCAATCTATATTACACTTAATGACCAGCTGTTATCTTGCTTACGCGCTGGCCATCTGGTCCACGCGCGACATGTTCTGTCCATGCCCATTTGTTCTTCTTGATTCCGACACAGTTGTCCTGAACGCCCGTTTGTTCTCTGACCCACTCGGCTCTCTTCTTTTCCGTTAATGTTACACCTATTATTTTCCTTTCAATTGCTCGCCGTGTCGTCCTCAATTTAAGCGTCCAGGTTTCTGCTCCCTATAGGTAAGTACCGGTAAGATGCAGCTCTTATATACCTTCCCCTTCAGAGATAGTGGTAAACTACCATTCATCATTTGAGAATGCCTGCCAAATGCGCTCCAGCACATTCTCATTCTAATTAGTCGCGTGGCTCCACGGTCACCACCTGTCCAAAGTAGACGTATTGCCTTAACACTTCCAGTGGCTCGCTCCCTATCGAAAAGCACTCTTCTCTTTCGAGACTGTTGCCACAGTGGTCACGGGCTGCGGTGTCTGTGAAATTGGACATATTTTTTGCGACTGCCCAAAATATGGTGCACAGCGACTATCGCTTTGGCACGCGCTCAACAAGTTGGATGACGGACCTTTTTCGGAGGAAAGAATTCTACGCCATCGACAGGACGCAGCGTCGCACAAGAAGGCCGAGCAAGAGCTACTGCGCTTCTTTCTGAACGACTGTAACCAGAACGCCCTTCCTGTGTGTGTTATCCTGTGGGTCTCCGTATGTCTCTCTCTCTCTACACCACCTTTCCTGCCCTTATTTCCCCACGCCAGTGCTGGGTAGTAAACGAGATGCTAATATCTGGTGTTGACCTCCCGGCCTTCCTTTTTTCATCTCTCTCTTTCCGAGACTGTCGAAGCTTCAACATACAAATGATATGTAGAAAACTAAAGTAACCTAGGTCGCTTTAGTTTTCTACATATCATTTTTCAGACCTATTGTTCTCCTTCCCTGGTCAATTCAGCAATCATGTTTTGCAATTCGGCCCCCAAGTTAATCATCAATGCAATGCCATCAGCCGATCGCAGGTTAACTAAGGTCCTCTCTGTAAACTCGTATCCCTAACTCTTCCCAGTCTAAAGCCATGAAAAGCTCTTGTAAAATGCAGCGAATAGCATTGTGGAGATCTTGTCTCCCTGTCTTACACCCTTCTTTATTGGAATAGTGTCGCCGTCTTTATGGGGGACTAGGATGGCTGTGGAATCACTGTATATTTCCTCCAGGATTTTCATATATGGTTTGTCGACGCGCAGATTTCGTAGTGGCTGCATGACTGCTGGGGTTTCGACCAGTGTTGCCGTCGGGCTGACTTGGAAAAGAGCGAGAATTCAAGCTAAAAGTAGCCAAAGTACCCATTCCAATTACTTTTATCGCCAAATTTGTAGGCAAGTGGAGGAAAAGCTGTATTATTGGTAGAGTTTTTCTTATTGAACAATAAATAATATTTTTTGAATGCAAGCAAAGCGATAGAAGATAGAGCACATTTTTTACCCTCTTTCTTTGTCTTCAAGTTTCAGATAAGTTGCAACTAAATAAATCATGGCAGCTTCAGTGCGTCTGCATATAGATTATCGAGAATAGATAGGGTTCTTATCAGATACAGAGTAGTTTTGGAACATTTCAGCGAACAAGTCAGAAGGAACATTAAACGTAAAAGCAGTTTTTCCTTGACGCCAAAGACCGAAGTTGATTAGTAAAGTTTACATATTACCTGCCAAGCTTCAGACAGTGAAAATGTGGTGGAAGATGAACAGCCCGTTGATTTTGTTGCGGATCTCTGATTTTGTCAAGTTCATACGAATACACGCGCTGCTCATCAGAGTGAGAAACTTCAGCCTAACATCAGCATACAAGGTGCTCACGGAGCTTAGAGGTCCGTGAGCAGCGCACTAGCCACGCCTTTGCCATCATGCGCGCAACTTCACCCCTCCGTAGTGGTGGGCGCGACGCGCGTTGCTTTAGGATGCCTCGATGCGCGCTAACCTGCGGGTCGGGGGAGGACGCGCGAGCATCGTCTAACGCGACAGAAAAGCTTAGAAACATTGTATTTTATCTGCAAATAATAAGAAAAGTGGCTGCTTAATGCGCGTAAACTTCAAAAATAGCAAGAAAGTAGCTATTGAGCCCGCCTGGAATATTCGTCGCCAGGCGGGGTTGTAACTTAGCCAACTTACCGAAAAGCAACCCTGATTTCGACAGAATCAAATGCTTTCTCGTAATACAAGAAGGCTATATATAGGGGTTGGTTATGCATAGGGGTAAGTATAAATACCGCAGACCTTTAAAGTTGTTCATGACTGTGCAACTTGTGAACTTACTCAAATAGTTGGATGTTCGAGGACGCTGCGATGGCCCAATGGTCAAGGTACTCAGCTGGAGACCTGAAAGAAGCGTTTCGCAACAGAACAAAAGACGTAAGACACAGAAGAAGACTTAACAACACGAGCTCGTGTTAAGTTTTCTGTGTCTTTGGCCTTTTGCGCTGCTCCGAAATGAATCCCAGCCAACTGGCCCAGCTCTCCTTTTTGCTGAAAGAGCCTACTTTTATTTATAAGTTCGTGACGATAATGAATAAGTAAGGGAAGAGGAGTAGCCGGAGCCATCTCTAGGCACCAACCTCTCCTCAAACACATTTAATAATAAAAAAGCGTATTTGATCCTGCCCACAGCGATTGCATTTCCATGAAGGCGAAACGCCAAAGGCCCGTGTACTGTGCGGAGTCAGCGCACGTTGAAGAAGCCCATGAGGTCAAAATTATCTAGAGCCTTCCCCGACGGCATCTCTCATAATGTGAGTGGCTTTGGGACGTTAAACCTCGTAAACCAACCGACCTACCAAATAGTTCAGCGCTCACGTAACAAATAATTATTAATAATTTCCGAGCGTTTACTTGATAAAACCACGACATGATTATGAGGCACGCCGTAGTGGAGAACTCCGAGTTAATTTCGAGAACCTGGGCTTCTTTAACGTGCTCATAAATCTGAGCACACGAGACTTCTTTGCATTTCTCCCCCATCGCAATGCGTTTGCCGTTGTCGGGAATTGAACACACGCTCACAATCTTAGCAGCGCTACACTTTGGACAACTTAATCAAAATATACGCTCAGTGAAAGTAATAGTGTTGTAGATTTTGTAGCAAGCAACCATCAGCCATGCTTGATTGCCTAAGTCTCATTTCTGCAGAAATCCTTACCATTAGAAAGTAGTCTTTGCAAGTCACTAGCGCAAACTATGTTAAAACGCACTACAGCTGTGTGGGACCCATTGCCATGAACTCGCATGTTTCCGTCGAGCTTGTTTATGTGGCTCTGTCCGTTTTATGTTTAAAAAGTATAATCGTACCGGCATAGTACCTTTCATAAATGTCCATTTATCCGTTCTGTCACTTGCACGCAAAGAAGCGCATTGCATTGAATTTTACGTCACAAATTTACCATCTTTTTGCCCACAGCCGCTTCAGTTGTTTGCTTCATTACTATTCGCGCCGCATTTAACATGGCCCTAAGACCGGACTTCAAGAACGTAACGTTAACAGTCTAGGTGAGCCTTTGCTCCACATTTTCAGGAATGGAAGCTGCTTCCTAGCAATCCGCTTCCAGCAACGTTTCCGCCATTGTCGAAAGCAAAAAATTCAGTGACAAGAGGTTGTTTTTAATGAAAAATTACACGATAATTCTCTATACTATGCAATGCGTGTAAACTTCTAAGCAGGAAGGCAGCTAACGTCGTATGAATCGAAGATATAAACATGTTATTTTGTTTAATGTATTCGTCATACTTAAAAATATTGGGCTAGACATGATGTCATTAACGCTGTACAATTAAAAAAAAAACTAATGCAGTTGACATGATTTGTGGTGCTTCACTTGCATACTATCCGCTTTTTTTTTGTTTACTGCCCATACATAATCCCCTAGGCCAATGAGAGCGATGAAAACAAGTCAATACGCAAAATAAAATACATACCGCGTAATACGCTGACAACAAACTCGTTACTAAACTGTAACAGTGTCCAGATTTTCGATCCCAAAGAAAAGAAAGTTCCATATAAAATTACTACCGTAACCACTTTTCAATTATGCAAAATACATTGTGACACCAATGAAGATGCGGTCGATAAGGGAGAGAAAAAAAGAAGACTGGCTTCCGTTATCATGAAAAGGGAAAACGCGTAAACTATAGTGACATTGCAGAGCTTATTAGTAATAGCGCTCCATGTTTTCGGGAAGCTCCAGAGCCACCGTTATTGTTACAGAGTTACGAAGTACTCATTCTGTGCATTTATATGGAGATCCAGTCAGTATTCATTCTGAAGGCAAACACAAGCGTTGCTGTCAAAAAAAAAAAATCCTTCCTTCTAAATTCGGAGGAAGTTCGCAAAACACATAAGCGCTCAAATCGGCATACAGGCACTTCCTTGCTTCGAGTTTACTTGCCAAGGCACGCTCGAATTTAGCACTGTGGAAAGTGCCGGTGTCTGGACCAGCGATACGACCGACACCTCTTGACTTTGAACCTTCGACATATGCAGAGATACTAGGGCGCTACAATTTTCGTTCCGGGATCGATATCAGCAGCTTTAACAAGTAGGTTTTCTTAGAATGCGAGAACCTCTTGCGTTGTCAGAAACGATGACACGTAGGTAAGTTGAGAAGGCTCCCCTTCTGACAGTAAGAAGAAATTGTATACACCCGAAAAGTGCTCCTCCCTTTTCACTCTTTCAAACTAACAAGATGCTGCTTCCGTAGGCGGTTTTTTTTCTTTAATTTTAGAATGGCTGTAGGGAGCAGGCCGTCATTCATCTTTGACATGGCGGACACTCGCCGACAGGCGTCGAGCACATCGGAGCTGATATCACGTTCCACCAACGACCACCTTGTGCTTCTCAAACAAGCGCAGTGTGGGATGTCTTTCAGCCTATCGGAAGTCGCTGGCCTTCGCGAGAGTCACGTCTCATCATCCTCTCGGTGGCATTCTCTGAGATGCACTTGCTAACTGACGTCAGGGCTGGTAAAATGAGTCAAACTCTGCGCGAACGTGCTGACTTCGTCTTCAGCTGAATTCTGCAAAAATAATTGGGCCAGTGCGGAAGCGCCGTTAAGCATTGCTCAATTAGCAATTTGAGATGAACGTTGGTGTATATGTATAAATAATACGCAACCGAAACGCACATATTTACAGACGGTTCTACAACCCAACGTCGGTCGTCGTACGGAGTTTTTGTGCCCTCTACAGGAACATCCTCTCGTATCGTCTTGAGACAGCGATATATTTTACGTCAGCGTAGATATGTGGCATTAAAGAGTCTATTATGTTTATACTACGACAGCAGCTGCCAAGAAACATGGGTGATATTTACGGATTCTAAAGCAGCCCTACAAAGTATATGAAACAGGCATAACCAATTTAGTCACCCAAGTGTAACATCTCTATTAGGACGTTGAACTGGGCAAGTTGGCGTGATTCCATCTTGAATAAATAAATCGCGAAAGAATGAGGACGAACGGAAGAAACGACCGTAGCGCCGTGGTCTGTCGTTTCTTCTGTTCGTCCTCGATCTTTCGCGCATTTTATTTATTCAAGATGTAACATCTTATATCGCCAATCTTCGCCACAAGGCTAAGATTGCTGGACATTACATTAAGTTCCAATGGATACCTGGCCATGCTGATATTTCAGAAAACGATGGACCAGATGAAGCTGCCCGAAATAGACTGCAATACCGGAAATTCAGAAGAATATTTTTTTACTAACGTCGACGCCTCGAACATCGCAAAAATTATTGCCTGTCAAGAAAAAAAACCGCCTCTGGAATCTGCCGCTGCACCAAGATAACTGTCTGCGTTGCACTGACCCAGAAGTGTGAGGGAAAATTTCCCGATCATTTTCTCGCCACCTTGAGACGCTGCACCATCGTCTTTGACTGAACGTGCA
>NC_051186.1:18035241-18164369 GCF_013339695.2 Rhipicephalus sanguineus
CTTGTGTATTGGACGACGTCGTGTGTTTCCTCGACCTCGACGAGCATCTCCGGCGGCTTGAGGCGACTGCAAGCCAATCAAGACCTCTGGATGACCCTGAAGCCAGAAAAGTGCCGATTCGCGTACGACGAGCTCTTGTTTCTGGGTCATGTGATCAGCAGAAGTCTGGAGTGCGCCCAGACCCGCGGAAAACAGCTGCCATCGCCGACTTCGCGCCACCCACCGACAAGAAGACCGTGCGCCGATTTCTCGGCTTATGCACCTATTACAGACGCTTCGTCAAAAATTTTTCACGTATCGCCGAACCACTCACGCTTCTCACGAAGAATAACGTGGAATTCAGGTGGGAAACGGCGCAAGTGCAAGCCTTTCAAGAACTTAAACGACGCCTGCAGACGCCACCTATACTTGCGCATTTCGACGATTGCGCCGATACGGAAATACACACCGACGCAAGCAGCGTAGGACTCGGTGCCGTCCTTGTACAAAAGACTGACGGGCTTGAAAGGGTTATCAGTTATGCTAGCCGGTCACTATCCAAGGCAGAAGCAAACTATTCCACAACAGAAAAGGAATGCGTTGCCATCCTCTGGGCTACATCAAAGTTTCGCCCCTACCTCTATGGCAGGCCCTTCAAAGTTGTCAGTGACCATCACGCCTTATGTTGGCTAGCTAACTTGAAAGACCCTTCAGGTCGTCTCGCACGATGGAGTCTGAGGCTTCAAGAATTCGACATTACCGTCGTGTACAAGTCCGGACGAAAACACTTTGACGCCGACTGCCTGTCTCGTGCCCCCGTCGACGCGCCGCCGCAAGACGACGACGATGACTGCTTCCTTGGAACTACAAGTGCCGACGACTTCGCCGAAAGGCAACGGGACGACGCGGAACTGGGGGGCCTTATTGAGTACCTCGAGTGCAAAACCGCCGTTGTTCCGAGGATATTCAAGCGAGGACTGCCGTCGTTTTTCTTACGGAACGGCGTTCTCCTGAAAAAGAACTTCTCGCCACTGCGAACGGAGTACCTTCTTGTCGTGCCCTCATCATTGCGACCAGAAGTCCTCCAGGCCCTACACGACGACCCGACGCTGGACACCTCGGTGTTTCCCGCACGCTCGCCAGAATACAGGAAAAATACTACTGGCCACGCCTTGCTGCCGACGTCGCCCACTACGTCAAGACTTGCCGAGATTGCCAGCGACGGAAGACACCGCCGACTAAGCAGCGGGACTTCTGCAGCCAATCGAACCACCGCACCGGCCGTTCCAGCAAATCGGGATGGACCTACTGGGGCCGTTCCCGACGTCGACTTCCGGCAACAAGTGGATTGTCGTAGCGACTGACTACCTCACCCGCTACGCCGAGACAAAGGCCTTGCCCAAAGGCAGTGCCTCCGAGGTAGCCAAGTTCTTCGTGGAGAACATCGTCTTGCGTCATGGCGCCCAGAGGTCCTTATCACAGACAGAGGTACCGCCTTTACTGCGGACCTAACTCAGGCGATCTTGAAGTACAGCGAGACGAGCCACCGCCGCACCACCGCCTACCACCGCAGACCAATGGCCTCACCGAGCGTCTAAATAAGACCATCGCCGACATGCTCGCCATGTACGTCGACGTTGAGCACAAGACGTGGGACGCCGTCCTTCGGTACGTGACCTTCGCTTACAACACGGCCGTCCAAGAAACGACGCAGATGACCGCCGTACAAGTTGGTCTACGGAAGGAGCCCGGCGACGACGCTCGACGCCATGTTACCCAACGTCACCGACGAAGAAAATGTCGACGCCTCCGCTTACTTACAACGTGCCGAAGAAGCTCGACAGCTGGCCCGCCTGCGCATCAAGACCCAGCAGCACACCGACAGCCGTCGCTACAATCTTCGACGACGCTTCGTCGAGTACCAGCCCGGCGACCGTGTCTGGGTCTGGACACTAATAAGACGACGCGGACTGAGCGAGAAGCTTCTTCGACGATACTTCGGACCGTACAGGGTACTTCGACGTCTCGGCGCACTCGACTACGAGGTTGTCCCCGACGGCATCACGAACTCCCAGAGGCGCCGAGCTCGACCCGAGGTCGTGCATGTGGTGCGCCTTAAACCGTACTATGCTGGTTAGCGCACCTGAGGACTCTAATGTTTGCTTTCTTTATTAGTTTTCTTTAGTATTGTATGTATTTATGTTCTGTTTTTAAGCATCGGGACGATGCTTTTTCAGAGGGGGGCATTGCCGCGAGTCTTATTGTCATGAGTAAAGGGGCACGGGGCGCGTGCCGGTCAACGCAAGGCGTCGATGGTGTGCGGGGAATGGAAATGTACCCGATGGTGTGCACCCCCGCCACGTCGACGCAAGCCATTGGCCGGAGAAAGGCGCGTGCCACGCGACCCGAGCTGAGGTGGGAGACCACGGAAGAAGAGTTGGTGATTGTTCGGTGGAGTCATCGAGGAGCAAGGTGGTGCACGCCAGCATCGCGTCCGCGACGGGAACAGCAGGGCTGAGTTCTGGAGGCAGCGTTGTGCATGCCCCGGGAGGGTGGCCGTCGACCTCGGGGTCTACCGGGCGAGGCGTCCCGGGATTGCGGCAGCCTCATCACGCAGTTCTCATGGCACCTGCGGCACTACCACAGCTCGGCAAGATGACGGCGACCCACCGACAATCACGGAGCCACGTCAACAGTTCGAGCCAGTGGCACTGAAGAGAGGCCGGCAGTTAGGCCTAACTGGGAGAGACCGGTGTTCTCCGAAAGGAAGGAAGCATCGGCGAGGAGGACGATCAGCGAGGCGTCTGATCGACGGCGACGGCCCGGAGACGTCGACAGGAGCTGCGACGACGGGGCCGAACGTCGACTTTGGACCATCAACCGAGTCAGCGGACACCGCGAACCGTAAGAACGCTCCATTGGTATCGCGAGTGACTGAGATGCCATAGTGGCCAGACTCTCGAGTTGATAGGAGATAGGCATGGCTTGAAAGTTTTGCGATTGTCTGTTAGTGATTGCGCAATAGCGTCGCATTTCCTAACGGTACTTTTTGTTGTAAATTTTGAGTGTTCATTTTTGTTTGCCGTGGTGTGTTAGATAAAGTTTTGTTTGCAGTGCCACCACGGTCTCTCCCGAGTCTCTTCTCTCTCTCTCTCTCCCAAATCCATTCCGACATTGCAAGCGCTCCCGAGATACGTGACACTTATATTTCATGAGTGTAAGCTTCACCCACAAAGACTGTGGGCAACGCGCTGCGCAGGCCTCGCCGTGATGTGTAGGAAGCTTCGCGATTGTTTTGGAACAATCTGTTAAGATTGCGCGCCGCACGAGAATGTTCCAGCTTTGTCGAGAGATAACGCCGCCACCAGCGATATCGCTGGAAAGTTCGATAGCGCCTGTATAAAAGCCGACGCGCTTGACTGCTTGTCAGTTGATCGACGGACGACGCCCTGTTCGCTGCTATCATTGTACAGCGTGTATTCCTGTAGTTCTAGTTCTCATTTTCCCGGCCACAAGTTCGGCCGAATAAACAGTTTCATTCTGCAAACGCCGACTGCTGTCTTCGTCGACGTGACGACCACGTGACATTATATATATATATATATATATATATATATATATATATATATATATATATATATATATATATATATATTGTAGAGAAGCATTGGAACGCTGTAATGGGTGTCCTCTCGAGCGCCTCCTAGTGGGTCGCCCTCTTCTCCTCGTCTCGGAGAGCACGCCCCCTCGTGCTCGTGAGTCTGCGAGTCTGCGCTCTGTCGTTGTGCATCGTTGCCGTCAATCCCGCCGTCAAGAAACGCCTTAACAATATATATATATATATATATATATATATATATATATATATATATATATATATATATATATATACGTGAATTCATGAGCGCATACCACATAAATAAACGCACCAGTGTAGATATGTATCTGTACTGTTGGAAAAAATAGCACTTCAACTGTTCTTCTATTTTTATTGCGAAGCTTTACTTCAGCTTGGCACAGAATACCTTAGACCATGCAATGTATAACGTTCGTGTGTGCTCGAAGGCCCGACTTACGCCTTTTAATGAGCGGGCCCGAGTCCGGCCCGGCCCGCAGCCTCAATCCCGGGCCGTGGGCCGGGCCCGGCCCGGGCCCGCACTTTCAAGCCCAAGACCAGCCCGGGCCCGCCGGAAAACGCATCGGACGGCCCCGCCCGGCCCGCGGGCCGGGCCCGTGCAGTGCTCTAGTCCAGACTACCTATGTGCCCATCAGCTCCAATGTCTCTTTAGCATTGTGCGTCCAGTGCAAGCTTTGTTACATTTTCTCAGTGCACAAATAGCTGGGATGTACACTAGCGGCGTTGGCAGCGAACAGCATCGACAAGATTGCCACCAAAATCGGCTGCTGTTGCGTGCTCATAGCAGCTTACGCTGGGTAGAAAAGAAAAAGACCAACACCTGTGGCACATGAAGAGGGGCTGAACTTACCTGTCCGTAGGAGCGGACTTCCCTTCGGGCACATAGCCTGGGCCGAATTCAGGCTACACTGCCAAGACATCAGTAGGAATTGCACGTAAGGTTAGAATAAGAGGCAAATAAAACTGACCTTTAATATGTGGTTTACTGATAAATATTCGCTGATCGCTAGGTAATCTGTTCGATGCTAGGACACGTCAAGACGGTGAATGACGAAATTTCTTCATTCCACACGCTTGTTGAACGTGTCAGAAACGATGTGCCCAGCCTAAATGCCCGTTGTAGTTTTCTTTTAACTTTCGCTTCCTTCATCGTCGTTACACAGATCATTGTCGAAGATGGGGACTCTGACGTCACACTTCGCTTCGTAGTTGTCCAGGCAGTTTTGGGGAACCGCATGAGCCACAGACCTCTTGACCCACAGCAAGCAGTCTGGAAAAAGAAATTCCAGCATGACAAATTTATGACCGCAATTTTTTACATGCATAGCAATAATAGCTATAAACCCAGAAAGTAGTTGACATTATCAAATATCTTTGTTATACTAGACCGCTGCATAACATTCAGTAACCTTTACCTAACCCGTGTAATACCATATTGAGATCATAACTGAACAAATTATGTGGCAGGTATTAATCAGAATCACGTACTTAGCGACCATTATATAGACGCTATGTTACAAGCTCTACTTTCAGGCAGTTATGACTCTGGTGTGCTGGAGCGGCAAGCTCGGGCACATCTATCCAGCAGCATTGAACTGCCTGAGGAAAATATTCAATATTATTGAAAATATGTCTGAAGATGTGTGCGAAAATATGCCTGAACATATGTGTCCCTCAATGAATATACGTGTGAAGGCACCGACAGGAACTACTCAACGTACGGGGTTCTACGTTGCACTGCGAGGGATCCCGCCACACGTTGTTACCGAGGAAAAAATAGAAGTGAAAATGTTGAAACATAACAATCCTGGACCTCACCTCTGGAAACTTAACTGAGCGGTTGCCAGAAAACTGTCATCATCATAAACGCTCACGTGCCACAGAAATTGGGTAAATACCACTGCACACAACTTCGACTAAAAAGGAAGAAGGCAAAAGGTAACACGACAAATGGCGTGCGCGTTACCAAATTCACACCTGTGCCACGTGATACTTTGTGTTTATAAAAAGTAGTGGTTAAACTACCACCCCTATGCTTAACAAAGAGTGGTTAATAAGGAGCAGCGATGGAACATATCGGAGCATCTTAAGCGAAGGCTTCTATGTAAACCTGTGTCTAGCAGTGGTATGGTCAAGATGCAAAAAAAAACTATACTACCACGTCAAAGCCTAACAGTGTTTAATAAAAAGCAGTGATGCAACATATCTGAAAGACTTGCAAAACATAGAAATGCGTTAGCCTGGCGAAGGGAACGCCACCAGCGTCGCTATTTCATCGGTGTCCGCGAAGCGGAGCTGGTTGAATTTTTTTAACAAGTTCGGGTGTTTCATTTTATTATAAGAAAAACGCAGACTTTAATTCATAAGTGTACGTTTGCAACCTATATTATGCAAAGAAATAAAATGTGCTTTACTTCATTGCTAATTTACTACCCACTGATTTTCTCTTGTGATATCTTTTAGTCTCGTATATTTGCAGACACTTGCGGTACCTTTTCACGCTGTGGGCACTGCGAGTATTAACCAGCTCACTTCGTTGCCTCAACTTACTTTAACTCAGGGGGAAATAATTACAGTGTCCCGCTTCTGTGACAAGCGACATCTGATTTGTATATTGAATTACAGTCAAAAATATGTATAAATCAATTATTAGTTTCAGAGAATGGCAAGAAAGCATCTTACGATCGTGGTCCCGGTATGTGATCGTCGTAACCAGGCAGTTCTGGAAGTCCGTGTAAGTGGGTGTAGCCTGTGTAGACCCGACTGTTATCTGAAATCGTAGGCAAAAAATTCATGAGTCCTTGCTCTATTCGGAAAATTGGGGCAAGCAAAGCTTGAAATGTGCGTGCCGACGTACCAATTTTCTTTCTTTCTTTCTTTCTTTCTTTCTTTCTTTCTTTCTTTCTTTCTTTCTTTCTTTCTTTCTTTCTTTCTTTCTTTCTTTCTTTCTTTCTTTCTTTCTTTTTTTCTTTCTTTCTCTTTTCTCTACCTTTTTTCTTTCTATTGCATTACGCAATGTCTCCTCCTAACTGTTTCCTTTCTTTATGACGGGAGATCGACCGCCATCCTCGTGCTTATCAGTGCAACAATTCAGGTGCTTCAGGCAACAACGACAGTCACGCGCTCGTATCAAGGAAACAATGAAACGTGGCAACGTGAAACGACAAGTCAACTCGATAGAACATCAGATTATCATATCAGAAAAAACTGATCGCCGACAAGCCCCTGATCGGCACCTTAGTCTTCTTGAGAGCAGCGGTTCTGACAGGCAGGCACATAGGCACGACGTAGACGCAGAAGAAATAAAAAGAAAACAAACGCAGAATATCAATTTATTCAAGGAGAGCATGTGATCCCGATGACAGCTGCTTGTGCTGGCTTTTTATTGCAGCTAGACCCACCAGTAGCGTCTGTCCAACACGACATTTCAGAGACCCGTTGCCCTAACTTGGACGTCAATGAAAGTCAGATCGAGACTTTTTACCACGACTCAGCCAGTTTCCAAGAGCCGCCATGCATACGCTGAAGAACCACGGAAATAGCACCGCTGCCGACAGCATCATGAGGGCTGTCATCTAAGGTGGAAATATCAGGGCAGGATACAGAGGCGGAAAACGTGCTACACACCTTTCATGACCTCGACATCTTCAAGCGGGGATGCGCGCCACAACCATTTCACCTGGTGGCAGGTGAAATGGTAATCAAGAGAAAGCCGAGCACAGAGGCATGTTGCGAGGACCAGGTCCGGACCTTGGAGTGCGCCATTGAAGAAACAGCGCAACCGAAGTGCCTCAGTGCATTGCTTACGATACCGGAGGCTGAGCCATGTAACCTGCGGCAAAAGGTGAATTCCGAATTTGGGGATGTGGACAGCGGCTACTCCATCGCCAAGCGCGAGTTCTGTTCAACGTACTATGTCTTACGGAAGAAGGCTGTTCGTCAGCGCAAGGACCATCCGCAAGAACCGCAAGGACTGCAAAAAAGTGGTGTTCAGTATAGCACCGCGCCGCCTTGATGAAAAACGCAACATGAAACTGACCTCCAGGAACAATGTTTGATATCGCTCCCTCACTTCCCCTCGGATCCCGGAGGCAGTGTAAAACCGCGTTCGGTGCGCAAAGTTTTCGGAGGAGGATTCAATACAATCGAGTGTGAAGAAAAAAATTACACTATCTCCCGCTAAAGAGGACCATGAGGCAATGCGAAGCCGGAGCACTTGCACGATCGCGTTCCGCTGGCGTTCGTGCGGCGTGCTACCCACCTCGTGTCGTGGAACGCGAAGAGCAACACAACGCGCGTCGTGTCTTCCCTCTGGCCTGGCCGTTAATCCTCACAGGGCGAGCTGGGAACGCGGTCGACAAGCGCGCGAGAGGGGGCAGCGTGGGAGAGGAGAGAGAGGGAGAGGGGACGCGGATGCGCTGGCGCTCATCGCGGCGTTGCGCAGGAGAGAATTTCGGTATGTGGAGCTCGCATTTCAGTGGGGTAAACCGAATCAAGCGCTGGACTGAACGCACGCAGCGCTCTACCACTTAAAGGAGAGGAGACTAGAGGAGGAGAGTAGCGCATGCGCCGCGAGAGCAGAAGCGAGAACGCAGGAGAAGCGCAAGCAGGTGCTGGGAGAGAAGTGGAGAGAGTAACGCGCAGCTGTTGGAGAGAGGGAAGGAGGAGAGTTGCGCATGCGTAGTGTGAGTGCGGACGCCCACGACGCGGGACATAACCCCGAGCAAGAGATGCTTCACATCTAAATGAAGAGAAAAAGAAGAATGGTTTTCACCTTCAAGTTGTCTTAGGCGAACGCATTAGGGACCGTGTGCGATTTTGCTCCGTCCAGTGCGCTAACGCCTCTATTGGTGGTTTCGAAGCCCGCGCACTGAAAAATGATAGCCACTATCACCGTATACCTCCCTTCTGCGAATTGTTTTGACATCGTCCTGCTTAGACTGAGCACCATGCTGCAGGATGAGCTACGACCACCATTTGTGGTGGTCTTGTGCGGCTCTAACGTGTGTACCCGGCCCATCTGGGATTCCCCTGCCCAGTACCCCTTAAGTTTCACTTCTTTTCTGCACAGGGGCTGGCTTACCATACTTGAGTGCCTTTTACGGCATCTCAGCAAGGCAAGGCAATTAATATAGTATATTCGGCCAGTTATATGTCGCACGTTTTTGTGCATATTGATGCAGATCATTGTTTCTACCCCTCTACTACATATACGATGACGGTGAAGACGGTACCTTCCTTATCGTGGTGATACCTATCACCATTAAGGCGACGGGCACGACAAGCGCGTCCATCCCGTTTCAAATTGCCACGGTCATTTGTCTGCATTGCAGGCCTGCGGCATCCTCTTCCTCGCAGCAGCGATTTATCTATTCTAAAGGTGCGCGACTGGTAGCAGGCACCGAGTGAGCATTTACTTTCTCTGCATGTTTCACGAAGCACGTTGTGCAGGCGGGAGCAACATATATCTCTTGAGCAAAAAAACTGTGAGATTTGGCGAGGGCGGCGGCACTTCGCCATACGTCGTCGTCGGCGGCAGCGTCAACATGAATGATGAAAAAAAAATTAGAAGCGAAGCAGCTTATGGCGGAGTTCAATCCGGTGGTCCTTTTCCACACACCTCCTCTTCACTCCCCCTCTGAAACGCGGGCTCGACATGCCGAAATGCTGCTTCGCATCGCCTCATGGTCCCCTTTAGCGGGAGATGGTGTAATTTACACCATCTCCCGCTAAAGAATGTGGGAGATGGTTTAATTTGCACCATCTCTCGCTAAAGGGGACCATGAGGCGATGCGAAGCAGCGTTTCGGCATGTCCAGCCCGCGTTAGCGGAGAGGGGAATGGGGGAGTGGAGAGGGTTTGCGCATGCGCAGTAAGGGTGGTCACGCCGCACACCATCACCGGATTGAACTCCGCCTAAAGCTGCTTCGCATCTAAAAAAGAACTAAGAAAGAAGAGACGGTCAAAATGCTCGTGGTGTTCAAGTGAATGAAGGTGTATCCATCGGAGTACCAAAAGTGACATCTCCTTAATGTGACAACGTCATATCATCACATCATCGCATGGTGTACACGTCACATCGTCGTTTGGGAATTGGTGGGACGATGTCGGAGGCATTGGAAGACCGCGTGAGGTGCGGAGAGCTTTTGAGCGGAGGGAAAATAGGACTGATACAATCAAGTGAAGAGAAAAAGAGGAAGAAGAGGATAGATGAAGTCTTCGAGCCGTCCAAGGAGAATTCAAAGAGACAGAGTGAATTTTCATCGGCTTCTTTTTTTCCCGTTTTCCCGACAAATCCAGGGTGTTCGCCACACCAGAATGTCACTGCTGTCTGTGTGAGCGTGGTTTTCACTGCTTCTTGTGACAAAGCATTCTGTCTTTATTTTTTTTTCCACGAAAGTGTATTTTGCCGGGGTCCACCATGATTTTCATGACGTATTTCGGTCACCGAAATACATCAGCAAAATGACCGCCATCAAATGGCAAAGAAAAAAAAGCTATAAGAAAACGTTCCGTTTACAGGAGTCGAACCCATGACCTCACGTCTGCGACGATGGCTGGCGGGCGTTTAGCCCATTCAGCTACCGTCAAACACATAACGGAGGCTGCAAGAACGCGCCTTTTATCTTTCACACTTTCCTCTCACAGTGCTTCTACATGGATGGATCTATGGATGCTATGACCACCCCCTTTATAACGGGGTGGATGACATGTGTGCCGCCAGGCTCGAAAAGAAAACAAAAAATTACACCATCTCCCACTAAAGGAATCCGTGTGTGGATGCGAAGCAGTGGGAGCTGGTGTAATTTTTTTAGGAGCTGGCTCACCAGGTTCTTAAGCTGGGGCGAAGTCCCGCGCCGTAAGCTGCATCCATCCATTCGAAGCGTCGTGGAACGCGAAGAGGTACGCTACCCGCATCGTGTCTTCCCTCTAGCTTGGCCTTTAATTCTCACAGGGCAAGCGGGGAACGCGGTCGAAAGGCGCGCGAGAGGGGGGGAGCATAGGAGAATATCTTGGTTGGGGCCAGTTGGAATATACTGTAGAAACATTTTAAGCGCTGCACAGCTGAGGACAAGAAAAAACATGGACAATACAGACGAAGCGCATCTAACAACTGAATTTATTGAAACCAGAAGGTTAAAAAGGAGAGGAGGGAGAGTCGTAACATACGAAGGAAAGCACACTGTAGGCAAACCACGCATGAGCCAAGCATCGGTGCTATCTATGCAGTGAAACGCGTGCATTAATCTAATTCAAACTTTACGTTTTTTTCTGCTTCGTATCTATATCAAAGAAGGCACTTGTGCTCCGATTGCATTTATATTTGTGTCGCTAAACATGCCACTTGTCTTTCTATGAGTGCTATAGATTGGGAGCTAACGCATGCGCCAAACTTCCCCGACATCATACTGTAAGCTTCTATGATAGTTCTGTTTTTGTCCTTGCTCTGCGCCACAATGGAGGTGTCTCTGAAATTTGGGTTACATTTAAAATTCAAGCAGTGCTGAGCGAGATTCCCTTCGATTGGGAATCCACAAATTCACACAAATTCTTGTGTTCCTGATGTCTTTTGTTCAGGCACCTGCCCGTCTGCCCAATGTAAGATGCCCCGCAGGTCAAAGGAATCCTGTATACTACTCCTACCTTGCACACAACAAATTTTTTGACGTACCTGACACCACATGCTGCATCTCGGGCGTCGCCTTGACTACTCTGGGATTTGACTCTCCTGCTCAAGCCTACCAGTTTTTTTATCTTCCTGTTTCAATAAATTCAATTGTTAGATGCGCTTCGTCTGTGTTGTCCACATTTTTTCTTGTCCTCAACTTTGCAACGCTAAAATTTTTCTACAGAGCGAAGGAGAGGAAAGAGGGGGGAGGGGACGCGCATGCGCTGGCGCTCATCGCGGCGTTGAGCAAGAGAGAATGAGGTACGCGAGAGCGGGGGTGGGGGGGGGCGTAGGAGGGCGCTTATCGCGGCGTTGCACAGGAGAGAATGAGACGCGCGAGAGGAGGGAGCGTCGGAGAGAAGAGGAAGGGGAGGAGGAGGCGAATGCGCAGTAAGAGTGGTCACGCCGCACACCACCGGATCGAACTCTGCCATGAGCTGCTTCGCATCTAAAAACGCGCCGTTGCTGCGACCGTCCCATTCCGCGCGTTTCCAATAGAGGTGTAATTTCGTTTAACACGCCGCGAGGTGGTGGCTTTAGCTCTAGCCTCGCTCATAGCATCCATCCGTATCGAAAAATAGCTCTCCGACGCTCGCCTGGCTGTCGCACCGCGTTCCCCGCTCACCCTGTGAGAATTCGCTGCCAGGCTAGAGGGAAGACACGACGCGCGTAGCATTTCTCTTCACGTTTCACGACGCTTTGGAGCAGTGCATATCGAGTATCAGTGTTTATTATCTGCTTGCTGATGCCATATTTGCACGGGATTCACCATATGTGGTGTCCACGTATACGTTAAGAACTTCAGCTACCGCATGGGTTACATCATGATCATGGGCGTTAGTCGTCGGTACGGAGATGTGCCACTTGGTGTCAACGTGAGTGCGGCCACATCAGGCGGTGCTACATCTGCCACACAACAATAGACATTATGCAAGCTCTGATACACCAGTGCACTAAAGCAGTCAACTACTTCTGTGACGACACGTTTCACTTTCGTGTTATACCGGTTCTTATGACAGAGGGATCAACCATCTTTTTTGCCTTTTTTGGAGACAGTGCAGCATCAGTTTTCGAGAGGCGACCGCTATCATGGCCCTCATGGGCACCTTTATAAGTATTACGGGACTAGCACAAGTTTCGGGTCAGTCCTAATGCGTTACAGTACAGGTTTAGGAGCGCTGCAAAATGAACATTAAATGAGCATACCTAAGAGTATCCTGTGCCAGAACTGTGGCACATTATATAAAAGAAATGTGACCATCCGTTTCGTTCACAGGTCACGCGAAACGGAATATTTTTTCTGGCACACAGAAGCACATTCTTGTGCCTCGTTATTCATTACAAATAATAAATGATATCGGGAGTGCTGTACTCACCAGCATCGACAAAATAGTTCGCCTGATGTGGAACAGTTCCGGCTGAAATGGTGAATGTGACATTCCTCCTGGAGAAAGAAAAAAATAATAATAACTTTATTGAAGAAGGAAGAGACAACAACATGTTTCAGGAATATTTTCCTGTTCGCAGAATGAACAGAGAAGCAGTCTTAGTAGTTCAATTACTGAATCGACGATGGTCGGATAATATTCGAAATATACTAATAAGACTAGCGACCCTTAGGTGTTCAAACTTATGCTTCATTTCATTAAGCTACACGCCATGCGGTGTGTAACAGGAGACGGGGACAGGCTTGACTAATTGCCTATGATGAGCCAGCATGTCAATGAGATATATGTCCAGGAAATTATGATAAAAGAAATGGAGAGGCTGCGTTAGTTGAGGCAAAGGGAGGGGGGTGGCAGGGACGGGCAGGAACACTCGTTTCATTACACATATATATATGTACAAGGCAGAAATACTATTGGAGCAAATGCTCTGGTTCACTATGAACTAAGTTCGTGGCAATTAAAAAGAGAAAATTGAAGTCTACCCACTGCGGGAACCAGTTTACTTATATTGGGCCTCAGGTTTGCATAAACCTTCGTCACAAATGTAAGTTATAAGGAATGAAGCCTTGTGATGGCAGCACCTGTAACTCCGGGTTAACAACAAATATCGCTGTAGCATCAACATCATATGTTACAGCACTGACAGCATACCGAACGAACGTTTTAACTTACAACTTATGCGATATACGCTACTGTTTGCGGTGTTTTGGCAAATGTGCTACCAATAACTTCATGGTATATCTCCGAACATACAGTGTGTTTGATAGGCACCTCTTTAGGTGCAAGTCGTCGAATTCTAAGATTGGTTTTATCGCAGAGTTACAAAAGCTCATGCCTGACACTTGATTCTATATTGCAGTTGAGCATAGCATAAGGAATATGCGAAATAGTTTGATGTTTAAGTTCGAATTCACTGACTAAACTCAATTTATACGGAGTTTGTTTTTTTTTTTTCATACGCAGCAAGCGTCATGAAATTCAGTTCACCGTCTGCCGCAAAAAGAAAAAAGGATTTTCTCTATTCATGTGTGTGTCGACCAGGGCCCAGGAGTGAAACAGAAGGATCGAAAGCTGGGCTAATTGACATGCTTGCGTAACCAAACGACACCAAGACAAAATTTGCGCAGCTTGCACACGTAGCGCAACGCTGGAACCAACAGCAGAGCTGGGCGGCCTTCTTTCTTTCTTTTTATTATTCGCTTTCTTTCTTCCTCTCTTTCTTTCTCTCTCTAATATATATATATATATATATATATATATATATATATATATAATTTCTCTCCCTTTATCGCTCATTCTGTTTCCCCCTTTCTTTCCTTTCGTTCTCTCTCTCTCTTTCTTTCCCTTTCTGTCTTGCGCTCTGTGTTTTTTCTAAACCTTTTTTGTGTCCTTCTTTTTCTCTTTCTCTATAGGCCTAATTCTTTGTCTGTGTATGACTTTTTTTTTCGTTCCCTTTCTTGCTGTCCAGTTCTCTCTTTGGCTTTAATCCGTTGATTTCTCTTTGGCTTTAAGTTAATCCGTTCATGATGATAGTTTCTTGTCGAGGTGAACCCCGGGGTTTGCCAAGCTTGAAGAGCACCACCGTTAAAAGGACCCGCGGAGTAAGCAACAGGACGAACACTCTACTGCCAAGTAAAACTGTGATGCCAAGAAAGCAGGCTAAAAAAAAATGACAATTGCCTCACCACGGGCGCAAGATGAGCCCATCTGAAGAAAAAAAGAGACAAAAAATAGCCCTTCAGTAAAAGTTCAAGTATTAAACAGCTGATGAAATTGAAGTTGTCATGGCAGGGCTATGGTTTCCTTCTTTTCTTTTCTTTTTTCCTTCCTTTTTTTCTTCATTCCGGTCCCTCCTACCCACGCGTTGAGAGGGATGTCGTATTATAGCATGTGTTTTCCCATCGCACTTCCAGTTGACTGTGAGCGCTTGTATTATGTCTAACTTTCTCATTGTGTCTTTATTATCGCGCACTACTTTGCTTACGATAGAATAGGCCAAATAAAACGTAAAGTTATTAGCAGAGAAGTGTCACGGAAGGACCGCTTTTGAGCAATTCGGGACGTAAATACTATAAAGTGGATCGAAGAACTACTAATGATTAGAATAAGAGAGAGCTGAGCTAGTTGGTAAGTGTTCATTCTAAAAAGACAGGGCGTGACAAACACGGACACAAGAAAGAGGTCAGGACACCAAAAACGCCGACTAACAACTGAAGAGACGCACAACGGCTGAAAAGAAAGAAGGCAAGAAAACTTATCTGCGCATGCCCATGCAATAGCGAACCTATGAATCCGGCACGCGTGGGGGCCTATGCGAAAGATAACTGTTAATGCATTTGATTTCATCTTTATGCAAGTTAATCGATGGTTGGCTCACGCATGCGCTACCACTATGCTCGATATGCCATGCCTCAATCATCAGACGCGTCTCTTCATTCCTATGTCGGCACAAAACTGCGCATTCATTTAATTTTGGCGTGCACTTACAATCTCGACAATGTAACGATAGATTAGAAGGTGAGCCTCCTGTTAGTGATCTTTTACGTTCTATTAATCTCTGGTTAATGCAGCGGCCCGTCTGTCCTACGTAGAAGCGGCCGCAGCTGAAAGGAACCTTATAGACCACACTTGTACGGGAATCAGTGAATTTGTTTGTGTGTTTTACGAAACAAATATCGCTCCGCTTCTTGTCTTTTACTCGCTCATTCTTCCTCTGCACAGCGGCACATATCTTACCTAGCTTATTGGCAGCCGTGAAAACAACATTAACGCCGTATCTACCTCCTACTTTCTTTAGCATGTGAGATACGCAATGAATGTACGGTATAGCTACGACACGTTTCTTCCTGTTGCTTTCTGCAACCATGCTCGGACTTAACTCAATGGACGTCTTTAAACGTTCAGCGATATTGGCCACTGCATCACGAGGATACCCTACATCTGAAAGATGCGTAAGCTGTGCGTTAAAGCTATCACTCATTTTGTGCTCACACGACTTGGTGAGGGCAGACTTGAGGCAAGACATGGCGATACCGTTTTTTTACAACCTTCGAGTGCTTCGTGCAAGCACTCGAATGTGCCGCTGTGCAGACGAAGAATGAGCGAGTAAAAGACAAGAAGCGAACAGATATTTGTTTCGTGACAAATTCACTGATTGCCGTACAAATTCAGTGATTGCCGTTAAGTAAGCGCACTGTGCGTATAAGGTTCCTTTCAGCTGCGGCCGCTT
Source organism: Rhipicephalus sanguineus (assembly GCF_013339695.2). NCBI lineage: Eukaryota > Metazoa > Arthropoda > Arachnida > Ixodida > Ixodidae > Rhipicephalus > Rhipicephalus sanguineus. The sequence continues at coordinate 18,051,203 of NC_051186.1, forward strand.
CTGCGTAGGACAGACGGGCCGCTGCATCAACCAGAGATTATTAGAATATAAAAGATCACTAACCGGAGGCTCACCTCCTAATCTATCGTTACATTGTCGAGATTTAAGTGCACGCCAAAATTAAATGAATGCGCAGTTTTGTACCGATATAGGAATGAAGAAACGCGTCTGATGATTGAGGCATGCATATCGAAAATAGTGGTAGCGCATGCGTGAGCTAACCGTCGATTAACTTGTATAAAGATGAAATCAAATGCCTTAACGGTTATATTTCACGTAGGCCCCCACGCGTGCCGGATTGATAAGTTCGCCTATTGCATGGGCATGCGCAGATATGTTTTCGTGCCTTCTTTCTTTTCCGTCGTTGTGCATCTCTTCAGTTGTTAGTCGGCGTTTGTGGTGTCCCGACTTCTTTCTTGTGTCCGTGTTTGCACGCCCTATCCTCTTAGAATGTTAACAAGTTTGTTCCGTGCAAAATCGCTGTTGTGTACCAGTGTCCGTGTTCGCACGTCCTGTCTGTTTAGAATGACTACTGATGATGGTGTAAAAAATACACCCGTAGCTACAAAAACCCGGCGATGTCAATTTACCTTTGTGTGCCTCCATGTCCTCTGAGAAGCCAGACATATGTAGCCGTCTTGGCTTCGGCGTCGTAGTTTGTACGTATGGCAGTCAAGCACTTGAAGGAAGTGTCGTTTGTCGATGTGGAAATGGCGACAACCTTGCGAAAGGCGCCTATCGTCTGCATACAAGTAATAAAACAGCAATGTTTACTGAAGAATCGACAGAATGCTTGTATTAGGCCTCGACAAAAGCGGAGGCATCACTATCATATGCAAAATATCTTACGACGTTATCATGTCATGTATGTAATGGTGCTACGAAACTGAACATTAAAAGTTCTAAGACGCCAGATACTGTCGCGAACATGCTGTGGATTTTATGATGCGTATTCACACTTTTATACATAGTATGTTTCTTCTATTTCGGTGCTGAAATGTGCAGGACACTTTTTTATCAACCAGTGAGGGCATGATACACACGTATGAAGTCTGTTTGTCGGGTATCGTAAATATTGGTGGAGCAAAGGAAATAGTGAAGGGCAAGGTTTCATCCAAAAGAATGTATTCCTGTATCTGGACGTGGACCAAATAACTGTTGAAGTTCAACATATGAAAATCGGCGCTCCTCTCGGCATTCTTTTTAGGTGAATATTTATTTGCGCTCTTTAGCGTCACAAAGCAGCAGTTATTCATCGCAGTATGATTCTTATATAAGATTTGTCGCTGGACTGCTCGTATTATTTGAATCTTCACAGGTATGTCGCATAGAGATTTCGATAAACACAACTTCTTCACAACTTGATCGACAAGTTTTTCAGTATTTTTTTCATGGGCTCAATGGTTATACGCGAAATCCTGTTTCGTGTCCAACAGCATCTGTTGCTGAGAACATCAACCGAATTTTCAATTTTCCGCGCTATGGAACTGCAGATGCCGTTTTGATATGAAAACTGCCAACACGGAATAAACATGCAACTGCAGCTGCGGTAAGTTCTTGCACTCAATCAGTGCAATAACGTCAACCACTAAACCCTTCAAGCAATAAACCCCCACACAATTACTACTTTCTTACATTTATAAGGGGTTCCAATAAGACTCTGAGAATAACACTGCGCTAGCGCATTTTCTGCGCTTGTGCGCGCTAGTTCATATGTTCGTAGCTCATAGACCGCGAGGTAGTTATCTTGACAAGCCACTCGCTAGTATAACATACCAAAATGCCATTGCATTTTCTTTCTCAGGATGACACACATGCATTGAGAAAAATATTGATGTTTTGTTAAAATCATCTTTTTATCTAGATGCAGAAAAGTAAACATGACGATGACCTTTTTTATGCCTGCTTCGTTACGTTTCAATGCGTGTGGATAGGGTCCTGAACCTCATATATTTCACGATCTTCTTCAGTAACCTTTTAGGCGCTAAGCACCTTAGGACCTAGCTTTATAATCGACTCTCACTGTCCACTGTCACGGTATGTACAAAACCGTTGCTATAGTCGAAACATGTGTGTATGTTGCGATTACGATTACGATTATAGAGTCTCAGATAAAAGTCATATGCAGCACTCAAAACTCCCCTGAAATATCTTAATAAAAATGAAATCGAACAATAATTAAGGACACTACGTTCCCGAAATTAACAAATCCAGCTGTCACAATTCTGAAGGATGTGCACAGTGGCATGCGGAAGGTGTCGTGCCTGACAGCTTGTCTTCAACGAGAAACCCTGAAGAAATGCTTTCGTAAGAGCTTGAGTCGGAGACAACTTTAGAAGTCCGCGGCATTTCCTCCTCAAAGGCGAAACATATGAACGTATGTTGCGATTACGATTACGAAACAAAGTACAAGCATAAACCCTTTATACTAGTCGGCGAGTTCAACGTAGACATTATGGACAGCGACGGAATTATACAGTATATGTTTTCTCGATACGCTCTACGATGCATTTCGTATGACTGGAAGCAACGAACAACCACCCGAGGAACATGCATAGAGCTTGTCTTTGCCAACTTTAGATTGGATCCACTAGAAGAACCATTGGCTTCCGTTTCACAGACCACAAAGTAGTAATAATGAAGGGAAAACGGAATCCAGAATTCAAGACGATATACAAATTATAACAAGATGATTAAAATAGAAGAAATAGAAGAGCATTAAAGACGAACCAAATAAATACATTTGTATATATATGCACTTTATGTCACTCAATTTACATTCGCAGTGGTAACGGGCGGGTGACGTACGGTGACATACCGTACGATACCCAGTGCTTCGCCATTCGTCATGATTTACATTAGTGGAGAGGCGGTGATTTTTTTTATATGGCATAGATCTGCACAAATCTGGCATGCGCGTTATTAGCAGTGAAAAATAATTTCCCTTGAGCAGCGTTCGGGTAGTTGCATAATCGCAAACAAATTATTCAAAGCGTTAAGCAATTCCAACCATCAACTTAAGTGTCTAACAATAACAAAACGTGGAGCCACTGACATCTCTAGCGGCCACGCTCATTCTATGATACGCCAGCTATGAAATAAATGTTTTAGTACTTCAAGAAAGCACTGTATGGTGCACTATTTTTCAAAGAATGCTCACCCTAAAGGTATCAACTCCTTCCCGCTGGAGGTTACGTGTCGGAGTCGCCGTTGCCAGTCCAAAAAGGAGAACGCCGATTGAAAGCTTCAGCCAAGCCATGTCGAAGTTATGAGACGTGCTCGCGCTTCAGTCAGCAGAGCAGCGCTTTACGATACTGGTGACAACATAGGAAAGGCGTGACTTTTATATTGAAGTTTTTCTACGCCGGAAAGAGTGGAAAGAAGACCACATATTTTCAAAGACGCTTAAATCAGCCTTTTTCCGGTGTGGTTTTTTGCTTCCTTCATATCTGCTGCGCTGTTGGATCACTAAGCAGGCGCTACATTGGTTACTTGTGTCTTATCTACATGTCTACGCCTACTTGAGAGGTCAAAAGCGTCAGGAGTAATATAAAACGAGCCGCCCAGTGCGCATTTATCTTGACACAGACGCCCTGCTTGAGTCCTCGGCTTACTTATATTTACACGTTATTTTGAAGCGTTCAAGCTCCGCATAGTGCTCAGCTTAGGCGTTTCCGCTCGTTATATTTAGCGCGGAATGTTCATATTCCCGCCATTTTATCAGCCAACCGCTAGAGTTTGTTTTCCTCTTTCACAATGTTTTATCTCCTACTCGAGTTCGTCATTTGGGTGGCTGACCATCCCAGTCAACAACCCGACTGCACTAACGTCGTGCGCCTGAAAGTGGTCTGTTTTACTAGACAGAGATAAACGCAGCAGTCTCTCCTTGCGGTTTCTATAAGCCAGTTGCACATAACAAGGGACACCGCGTTCATGAGTGCAACTCTCCTAACAATGTTCCCCACTGCCTAGATGACAAGTAATGACTGCTGGTGACTGCTACAGTGCAGCTGCGAACCTTTTCGTTATGTCGTGTGGCGACACCACAAATCTATCACCACCATCAACCGGCGCGCGTCCTTTTCGCAATCTTGTTCGTCTCCTGCTTCACTCCCAGAACACGCGCGCCACATTGTCCGCGTGGGACACAATAACTCTGATGGGGCGAGAGAACGAGTAATATATATATTTAGAGAGAGAGAGAGAGAAAGAAAGAAAAAGAGAGAAAGGATGGGGAAAAAGAACAAGAGATAGAAAGACAGTGCCTGTGCAGTTTCCACGGCGTGAACTTCTTTATTTGAATTATTGTGTTCCTCCGCCAGCTCCTCTGCACATGTCCTTTATGTATATCATGTATGTTTAAATAATGTGTATATTGTCACGTGGTCGTGACGTCGACGAACACCGCAGGCGACGTGTCCAAGAGAAAACTCATTATTTGGCCGAACTTGTGGCCGAGAAACGGAAAGGTAATTTACAGCAATACACACGGTATGCACTGATAGCGGCGAACAGAGCATCGGCCGTCGATCAATTGACAAGTCGTGAAGTGCGTCGGCATTTATACATGTGACGTCGAATTTTCCAGTCTTATCACTGGTGGTCGCGCAAGCTCTGGGATAATCTAGGCTGTTCGCGGCCTGCGCGCAATCCTTAACAAAACGATCTACAACAATCGCGAAGCTTCTCGAACAATGAGGCGCGGTTTGCGCTGAGCGTTGCTGACAGTCTTTGTGGGCGAAAACCGAATACGGCAAAAGTGATAATGAGAAACACGCGTGGCAATATTTTAATAAATCACCATTTGAGAGTCACCGCTTGTACTGTGTTACCTTTCTTGGTCCCATCCGTTTTCGCGCTATTTTTTCCCATAATTTATCACCAACTCGCCCAACTTTCAGTCTTCCCATGTACAACCATTATAGTAAGGCGTGTCTGTTGTTTCAGGAGTTTGCTCTTAATAACATCAATGCTTTTAATGTGCTCTTCTAAAAGCATGCATAAATATGCATGTTCATGTGTGTTTTTCTAGTACAAAAATTGGCAACTATAGCGGGGAAAAGTTGCCTAAAGTAGAAAACATCCGCCTCCAAGAATGGGCATTCTGCTACCGAGTACGGAACATCACTGCATCGCTGCCCCACGGCTCGACGCGCTATCGAAGCTGTGGTCCTAAGTCGAGTAATTTAATTCTTCTTCCAGGCAGAGTCGCTTGTGGTGCCCACTTCTTCATTGGCGACCTATTGCTTCTTGCCTCTTCGTGTCATTACTCATTGGCACGAAAACATCTAGGGACATTTCTGAGAATGGTTGGGGTTTTAGTGTAACTGGGCCATTCACGCATGCCGTGGTCGCTGGATCAAAAAAAAAGGGTGGGGGGGCAGTGGCTATGGCAAGTGAAGAGCGGCTGCAGTTACCTATTCGTAGAAGTGTGCGTATCTGTTCAAGCACAGACACAGGGCCAAATTTAGGCTATAATGACAAGGCAGAAGTGAGAATCGCACGTCCAGTGTGGATGAGAGACAATTAAAACTGAGCTTTATTATTGTTATGCGATTTAAAACTCATTCCGATGATCGTTTTATAATTTCTCCGATGCTAGAACATGTCAAAGCAGGGATTGACAAAATTTCTTGAGTTGACACACTTTTTAAGCTCGACATTTTTATGTGTCCAGCTTGGTTTTGGGTAGCAGTTTTCCTTTAACTTTCCTTTCATTCGTCATCGTGACACAGATCATTGTCGAAGATGGGTACTCTGACGTCACACTTCGCTTCGTAGTTGTCCAGGCAGTTCTGAGGAACCGCATGAGCTACAGACCTCTTGACCCATAGCAAGCAGTCTGGAAAAAAAATATCAAGCATAATAAAATATTCCCCGCCGCATATTTTGTAGTGTGTAGCGATAAGACATATAAAACCACAAAGTAGTTAACGTGCATCTAATGCATTGATCTATTGTCGACCAGTGCATTACTTGCAGTAAACATTACACTTAACCAGGCACGTAGGCAACAATCTCCCGAAATTCATCCAGCCTTCTGTATTCCAGGGAAACTTTTTTTTTCTTTTTGCCATGGAAAGACTTTCTTTCGAACAATTAGGCCTTGCCGCCCCCCCCCCCCCCGCCGGAAAAAAAATTCTGGCTACGTGCCTGCACTTAACACCTTTAGCACCATTTAGGAATTTTTATTCAACAAGTTATGTGCCAAGTATTCGTAATATTTAGGCACTTAACGATGAATATATAATCGCTAGTGCGCTAGGTGAACCTTGTTATTTGAAAGGCAGCAGTATTATGCCTAGCCTGTTGACATTCGACTGAAGCTGCAGAGCATGTATGGAAGAACACTGAACTGACAAAGATCAGTATTGTTGAAGATATATGTTGTGATAGGTGTAAAAATATATATCCCACATTGAAAATACGTGTGGAGACTACAACAGGACTTAATGAAGAAAAGGTGTTGTATTGCAGTGAGAATGACCAGCACACATGTTCCGTAGAAAAAACTGAAGGCAGAAACGTTGAAAGATTAGAATTCTGCAACCCACTTCTCGAAGGATTGAGCGGTCGCATTTGTCGTGATTTCTCGGTGCGAATGCCGTGATAAAGCAAAATGAAACCTCTAGCATGTGAACTAGTTCATTCGTTTGTTTAGTAATATGCAGAGCGTAAACGTTACTTAGAAAGTGCACGTTTTCTAGCATACGACCTATATTTTGCAAATAAATAGAGCCTTTCTGACTCCATCGCTACTTTCTTACCATCTGATGTTTTCCTAGTGATATCGCTTTCTCGGCGGCATTTGCAGATATTTGCAATACCTCTTTACGCGAGTTAGCTAAATGACGTCGCCACCTGAAACCTTTCATACAATACAAAACAGCTACAGTAACTCGCTTGCGTGACTAGAAACATGGGATTTGTATTCATAACTACTGTAAAGAATATGCCAAAATTCCTTAATCGTTTAGGAAGAAGGTAAGAAAGCATCTTACGATCGTGTTCCCGGTATTTGACTGTCATAACCATGCAGTTCTGGTAGTCGGTGTAGTGGTGGTAGCCTGTGTAGACCCGACTGTTGTCTGGAAACACAAGAAAACATAACATTCGTTTACTAGACAGCGAGTGATTCATGCCAGTTTGCACTTCAGTACACGGCTCATAACGTTTATTGTAACTGGCAATTGTTATGTTTGTTGCAACTGCTTTCCCATCAACATGCGTCATTGCGTAGAGTTTACACAACACTCGCTGACCAAGATGTCCCGCTGGGATTACACGGCGCATTAGTAAACTTTTTGCATTGGTGCTGTGATTCGGGATACGTCACTGCGCATGTATGAGCCGCTGATCGTTTAGAAAAAGCATTATTAGGTGCGAAGCACCTTACGCGCTCGGGCTGTCAGCGTGTTCTGTCGTCATAGCCCGTCACGGTACATAATAAACGGGTATGTGCCACAGAATTTGGCCAAATCCCACTATTTACCGCTTCAGCGTGGCCTGTAATAATGCTGATGGGTCAGAGAGCGAGTACAGAGAAAGAGAGAAAGGAACAGAGAGCGAGAAAGAAAGAAAGATATAAAGAAAGAGAAAGAGAAAGAGAGAAATTTATGCCGAAAAACAATTCTTCACGAGGCGGGATTCGAACCCGCGTACCCTCGATCCGAAGGCGAGTGTCCTAACCACGCGGCTATCCAGGCACACTAGCGGGGCATAGCATAGAATTCTATAGTACAATGTAGCAACGGGGTGGGAAAGGGAAGTGAGGGTGAGAGAAGCGTTGGGGAGAAGGGAAAGGAGGAGGGGATAGAGTAAAGCGTAGCACTGAAACAATGAGAAAGAGGGAAATAGAGAGGAAGAAATGCAGAAAGAGAGAAGGACAGAACATCAACGTAAGAGAGAGAGAAAAAACTGCCAGGCAGGCCTGCGCGGAAAGCGCAGTAGAGTCGCAGCGAAAGCTGGAAGAGCGGCATTTCTAGAGCCCGTTATAAACTCTCTCGGGGCTACTAGTACAAGTACATTATCAGGGTACCCACTACGCCATAAATCATAATTTTTGTGAAGTTGGAAGCACCCACTACGCCATTATTTGTCATTCTGCGGAGATGCGAGGTACTAGCGACACATCTGTAAGGCATTATGTGAACTTTGTTGATGCGACGGCTGATGACGACGAAGAATTATGGCTGAACCCTTTGTAATTGGTTGGAAGCTTTAAATGGCCCACTAGTAACGTAATTCGCATTGTGGGACGCCCGGTCGTTATTTCACTCTCCCACCACGCTATATAACGTACATTAACGTGAGAAAGAGAGAGAGGGGGGAGACTTTCGTGAGATCCTGAGGAAATGGATCATGGGAGCCTTATGGGCTTCCTTGGCAACCAATAGAAGAGTACTTGCGAGGAACCCACTACGCTAAAACCGTAGTAATTTTTGGGAAGTAGGTAAGCAGCCACAATACTATTTTTCGTCATTCGGCGGAAAACCGTGGTACCCGCTAAACACCTGTAAGGCATTATGTGCACTTTGTTGATGCTGTGGCTGATGACGATGAAGAATTATGGCAGAGCCCTTTGTAATGGGTTGGAAGCATTCAACAACCCACTCGTTGCGCAATTCGCATTATTGACGCGTAGTTACAGAATTCGCGTTGCGTGACGCCTGGTTGTTATTTTACTCTTCTACCACGCTATATTACACATGTTAATGTGGTTCCTTCCCGACATGAAGCTTGTATCGGGTCTTTTTGCATATCCGTTTCAACCACCGGCATGGTTCTGAGGTACAATACTGGACACCCACGCAGAGGGCCCAGGTTCGAAACCCCTTCCATCCTGGATATTGTTTATTTTGTTTTTTTATTTCGCGTGATAGCGGTTACGGACAATGGCGGCAGACATCTACGGCGCCAAAAACAGCCGTTTTGATTTTATAACAGCTTTCGCTGTAAAAAAAAATGAGATAGAAAGAAAGGGGAAGCAAAATCGCGACCAGATACCGCACCCCCTGGCCAAGACGCGAACGCACGGTAGCTAAGCCGGGCCCACCGACGGAGACACCGCTGGCAAGCTCCGCTCTACAGTGCATAGCCTGGCAGCACCCGATCGTGCCGAGACAGCCATGGGGCATCCTAAGAAAGTGCGCACTCCTGAGGAGGAAGCCGCGCATGTCGAATATAGACGTGTCAGTCGGCGGGGACTATGAGCGGCGATGGACCTGAGCTTCGCATCGCCAAACTTTGCGCAACTTAGTGCAAACTTCACGCGTTTTTCGGATATTTTCGCACCCAGACGCTATCAAAAACGCGTAATAATATCGCTAGTTTTTCTTTCACGATTAATGCGGAAGAGTAGTCTTCAGGATAGTGTACCCGAGCTGAAAAAATATTCACAAATAAATTATCACGTGCGGCGGACGTCCATAAATGCACGAAATATTGGCTAATTACATACCACACAAAAGCGTGATTTTTGTTATTCGATTCACGAGAAATGCTCCAACTGACGAATTGCAGCCAGCGGGATGATGAGGCCCAGCCACATTCAACTAATGTTCAGAGTGACAGCAGTTTTCACTCTTTCCCGAAGCATCTAACAAAACATGTGGCCCCAGTCGTTATTCTTGTAATCCGGTGTACAAAACTCAGTTTTGCTACAAAAAGAAAACCTAAATGATGCTGCATTTCCATGGCATTTTGATGGCTCATGGCTCACATATGCACACGGTCCCTTACCCTGTGATATCAAATGGATGTATACCTTTGAATGTGATGGGCTGCGATTCGACAATTGCACGAGCGAAGTGAATGTATTAAGAAACACGCTACTGTTTCAAAATTTGTATGTTAACTAATTTGCACGAGTCCCACATTTTTGGACGTTCATCGCCGGGTACATTTGAAAGAATTTTCATATATTATTTTTTTCTTTTTTTGTGTGGGGCTGTGAATGCTACCTTTGAGAACTTGCGGTAACCCTTGCTGTGTACCTGCCTGTCCACTACACGGCACAGTGTGGCCAGACGCATGCGCGGACTCACAGTCTGATGTATATAGGACATATTGAGGTGCTATTCGGTACTCGCTTAAGAACCTCGCTCGGTACTCGCTTAAGAAAGGCGCGAGCACAGACCAATGACGTGTAGTTCGCTTTCGCATTAGTGTACTCTTTCGCGTTACAATGTGCAATTCAGTTTCCCATTTAATGTGTTTCGGTGAAGGAATCACGTCGCCTGGCTGCATTAATGCGAACCTAACACAAAGTCTGCACATTTCGTCAGACTGATTTTGCAAAAAAGTATTTTATTCCGTAATGCGTAGGATAAAAACAGTTCTGAATAGGATAACATCTTTCCGAACGCTCTGAAATGCATCTTCCTTGGTAAGGAAGGAAACTCAAAATAAATATGCTACTCGGAAATACAGCTTTTAGGGTAGACTTTTCGAATTTTCCAGGGGTAATACTTATAAACTGGTGAACACTCATTGAAACGAACTTGTACGATGACTTCAATGAGAGAATTACCGGGCAGTCCCAATATCTGACGCACGATGTCCTTCCTTCTAGACAATTCAGATGAACGTCAGCGCCAACGTGATATACGTTAACCTTATTAACGACAAACTAAGGCACACAAGGAGGGTTTCGGGGAATCCTGTGAACAATTCGATTATATTCATTGTGCAATGAGAAGAAACGTGCGATGTCACCCCCGTTTCGGCGATAAAACATATAATTGAACAGTGATGAAATCACGAAGAAAAGCTCTGCGTCGCAACACCCGCATAGATCCGACATTCCGTTGCTGTAATCAGGCTATGAGATGCACGCTGTCCGGAATCTCAAATTTTTGTTTAGCCTCTACACCTCCTTCTTAATGGGCCGACAGTACGACAAAATGGCGCTTCTACATTCCGATGGTCACTCAAATACCACTGGCGCATCCGGGCAAAGAACACAATTTCTCGCGTTCAACACTCGCTGTTCTATTTCCGCTGACTGCGGCAAATTCCACAGTGAGTGCAAATACAACGGCGAGCGTCAAAGCTAACGTGGTCATTCAGACTTCTCACTTCACATATATGCAGGAATATAGTGCTGACCACGCACAAAGAGCTCGAATGTAAAGTAAGAATATAAGTAAGGGTTTTACAGAAAGCCTCAGAAGCTTAAATTTTGATTTCGCTTGGTCACCGTCGTGCTGATCTCTGCATCTTTTTTCTGCTACACTATTCAACTCCTCTATGCAGTACGGCCCCAAGACGCGGTTGTCTATCAAAAGTTACTCCATGTTTTACTCCCGAAAAAAAGCAGTTGGCATAGAAATTTTATCAAGAGAATTCATTCAGCGTCCAGCCCGTCTCCTACATCTTCAAGCCACGATAGGCAAGTACGATGTGCACTTTCACAGCGTAAGCTAGAGGAGCGGCCTCTGAAGCCGTTATAGATTCCCTTTGGGCGCCTAGGGCAAGTACAGTTTCGAAGTACCCAACAAGTATGCCGTCATTCATCGTAATTTTGAGATGTAGTGGAGCATCCACTACTCGTCTCTAGGGCAATGTGTGGTGATGCTCTGTTGAATACACTGTTGATGCTGTGGCTGTTGCTGAGGATGATGAATTTCGGCTGAGTCCTTTGTAATGGGTGGGTAGCTTTAGATCTTTAGAGGATTTGGTGCGGCTGTGCAGACCGTGCACTAATCTTCAGCGTCACGCACACTACGATGCAGAGCCGTTATTTTCCACTCCCCTGAGCTCGTTTCTTTACGGCGTGTGTTTGACCATCGTCAGTCTTTTGCTACCGTTCATGGGGGGGAGGGGGGGGGGGTTCAATAGCACTGACAATTTGGCGAGTTGGTACAGATGCATGACTTCAGAACGGCGCAACAAGGAAGACGAAAAGACGAAAGAGCCACGTGTGTGTATATATCTGCTCTGTGATATGAAATAAACTTTAGTTGTGAGTCGGCGCTTGTGTTCGTGTGATCTTTCGTCTTTTCGTCTTCCTTGTTGCGCCGTTATGAAGCGGAGGGGGTTCAACCCAGTCATCCCGAAATTTCATACATAAAGTATCGTTGAACCCCTCCCCCCGAAAAAATTTCTTGCTACGCCTCTGTCTACTGTTTAATGGCTGCACCTTGAAAATTCAGTCACTGGGCCGAAACATGTCTGGTGGCCAATAAGAGAACAAAATATACCGCACCTTTTCATCCGCAACAATTAGGTTTTTGATCACTCACTCTGAATTGTTCAATGATAGCTTCTAAACCACCGGTTCCTGTAATTAGCGAGATTTCTTATTTGCTGCCTCTGACAGGAGAACGCCTACCATCCCTCTTTAGATGGCTTCTAGGAACGCGTGCACTGATAAATGATGTTTTTTCTCGCCATATCTACCTCTGTTTCATTGAAAGAATCGAGTATTTAGACATCGTGCTGCTTAGTCTGGGCGCCATGCTGTGGGATGAACTGGCACCACCAGTTGCGAGGGCCTTGTACGGCTCAAATATCTATGTGCCTGGCCCTTCTGACGTTGATCAGCCCAGTGCACTTCACTTCATTTCTGCACTTGTACTAATTTACGACGTTAGGGTGATTTTTACGGCAGATCATCATGGCGAGTGCCCGTGCTATATTCGGCCAGCTATAGGTCTCGTGTTGTTGCGCGCGCCGATGCAGGTCATTGCCTTTTACACCTCGTTATATACGATGGTGGTGAAGATCGCATCTTCATCAAGCAGGTCAGACCAACCACCACCCTAGTTGTCAGACACAAGAAGTTCGTCCGTATCGTATGTACTGACCACGGCGGCTTGTCTGAACCAGAGGACTATGTGGAACCGTGTTCCTCGGAGTGCATTGTATCTACTCGAATCATCTGCTACCAGGATCAAGTACTGAACGAGCAGTTGCTTTCACCGCTTCTATGACGACGCGCTTCATTGATCGGCCCGCCGTTCGTGCCTTTCCACGACAAAGCCAAGCCTTTCAGTGCCCCAACATGACCTTGTTTGCTGTGTAAGCTTGGTTTCTACTGTTCCTTGTGGCACAAAGTTCGGTTTCCTTTAGTCGACTCAGCGCGCGCACGGAGCGCAGCACCAATATTCAAGAGGCGACAAAGGACTTTTAGGATCAAAAACGGGCTGATACTACGGCACAAGACACAGATGAATCCTAGTGCGTTACAATACAAGTTTTAGAGTGTGCTACAGTGGAGGTTAAACAGATATACATGTAGACACCCCAAGCTAGAACGGCTGCATAATACATAAAAAACTATGGCTATTTGTTTAGTTCACACGTCATACCAAATTGAATATTTTTTGCTCACAGGAGATGAGCTTGGTACCTTGTCATTTGTTACCAAGAAGGATGTTGCGCTTACCATCATCAACAAAGTATTTCGTCTCATCTGAAACGTCTCCGGGCGTAATCGTGAATGTGACATTCCTCCTGGACAAAGAAAGAAAAAGTACAGTACTGAATTGCTGAACAAGCAGAGGAGAAACCGATAATCATTTCGTAGTTTGTGCGCAGAAGAACAGCAGTTTATCTGTTCAATCAATCCACAGACAGTGATCCGGAAAAAAAAAAAACGAAATGTACCAGTGAGGCAATCGAACCTCATTCGCAAGAATTTGTGCTTCATTTTATTAAGCTAAGTTCCATGTAGTTCATAAATGAAGACAGTGACGGGTACCATTCTCTTCCTGTGATAAGTAAGAATGTCTATGAAATATGTGCCTAGGAATCCTACGTTAGCCGAAGCGAAGATTTCCCGTTATTTCAGGGCGAGGGGATGTTGTGAACAGCCAGTCGAATTTCATTGCACAAATGCACGTACAATGCAGGAATATTGTCGTGGAAGCTGTGCCTGTCGAATGTAAACTGAATGCGTGGCAACGAAAATAGAAAGTTGAATTCGAGTGAATGCAGGAACCACTTTAATTACTTTCGGCCTCCGATTTTCACGAAAATCGTCACGAAAAATAAAAGCTTTAGAAAATTGAAGCACGACACTTGTAGCTCTGCATGAAGAACAGATGGCGCCATAGCATGAACATATATTGCAGCATGATAGCGTACAAAACGGGCGCATCAACTCACTGCTTGTGCAGAATTACTGCAGCTTTCACAGGAGCTTTCGCAAATGTTCTACATTCAGACTCACGGTATATTGCAGAGCGGAGTATGAAACATGAGAGGTATCATCATAGCTGTATCTTTAGTTGCAGCTCAGAAAACTGTAATATCGATTTTATGAGTGAGTAACAGAAACTCTAGCCTAGTAGTTGCTTTTCGTTTGTAGTTGAGCACATTTTTAGCTGACAGTCAGAGTAAAAAAATTGCATGCTGAAGTCAGTATGTTATTTGATTTATTTTATATAGAGCTAACGTCTTTCAGTTCAGTTCAATGGTTACCGAAAAGAAGGCGATTTTTCTATTATTGTGTGTTTCAATGAGAACGCCTGAGTTAAAGCGAAGAGATAGAAGGCTGTCCTAGTTGGCGTGATTGCACTGTAAAATGACAGTGCGATCTGAAGGTTGCAGGTTCGGTCCCTGCCGGCGGCAAGTTCTGTTTTCATCCACGTTACTTTCTTCACATTTATGTCATGCTTACTACAATACACTTAAAACAGTTAAATTTACGTCCCCTATACCTTCCTTGGCTCCATTATCTGTTGGCTATGATTAAGTGCGACAAAAAAGGCGCACAAAGCAAAGCACATGCACGCAATGCACACGAGCGCTAACTGTGAAATGAGTTATTAATGCCAATACACTTGATAAATCTTGACATCCGTCTCACCATGTGCGTAGGATGGACTCATATGACCAAAAAAAGAGAAAGGGTAAGTCTCTTAGAGACAAAGTGAAAGCAGAGGAAAAGAAAAGTTAGCTAAACTGTGCAGACGCGTGACGAGTACCCAAACAAGAAAACGCTGCACTACCAAACACGAATATCGGTATATAGAGTGCACAGACTCCGTCGTGTACAGAATTCCATTAAGCTGCGGTCATGTTTACTTGGGTCCGACTGGTCAGTGCCTTAATCACCGGCTACGACAGCACTACAGGTGCTCGAAGTCAGGAGAGGGGTCTAACTTCGCTTTACATTGTAAAGGTTGCGGTTGTTACCCACGGTTGAAGAATACAGATGTGGCAGGTCACGGAGACACCAAATTAGAGCGAGAGGTTTTAGAAGCCGCTTTGATTAAAATTGCTGGATCCGACTTGCGCGTGAGCGTCGCTTCAGTCGCCCACTTAAACTAGGAAGTGCGTTTTATGAGTAGCCACATTTAAACGCGCTTTCTACTTCCGTATTTCTTTTTAGTAGTCTGCTTCTTTTTTTAGCCTGTAGTTTTATCCTGTTTATCTTCTTTCCCGGTTTTACGTAGTCTACTGCGCGCCCACCTACGCGCCACATTTCATTCGGACATTCTTGCGAATTCTTTTGCCACATGCTAGTGTTGTCACGGGGGTGTATCTCGCGCCTAGCTCTTTTGTTAGTTGTTTTTCTTGTTGGTGATCAGTTGTCTTGTGTTCATGCGCATATTGTCTAGCTGCGGCGATGGTCTTCAATAAAAGAGAGAGAAAGAAGCGGAGACAGAGAAAGAAAGAAAGGTGGAAAGACGGAGAAAGACATAGAAATAGAGGACGATATGGAAAGAAGCAGACAGAAAAAAAGAGAAAAAACAGATAGCGAGAGAGAAAAAGAAAGAGAGAAATAAAGAGAAACAAAGAAAGAGTGAGAAATAAAGATAACAAAGAGAAATAAAGAGAAAGAGCGAGAAAGAGAAAGCAATAGGTAGAGAGAGAGAGAAAGAAATACAAAAAAAAAGAACTCGAAAGAAACAGACACAACAAATAGGCGCAAGAAACAGAGAAAGAGGGAAAAAAGTAGCAAGAAACAATGAAAAGAAACAAAGAAGGCCACCCAGCTGCGCTCTTCCTTCAGGCTTGGCGCCACTAATGCGAATCTGCCATAATTTCTTTTTTGAAAACGTGTTGTCTGAAACAGATATCTGTTAAAAGGTAGTGCTGAACAGTTCCGAAACAATGTAGTTCTTAACAGTAGCACGCAATCATTCTCCTACGGTGGGGTGTAGTAGAAGTATCGTCGAACAGCAGCTTTTTTTACGATTAGGTACAAAAATAACATCCAGAACTACAGGACGATGGCAAAAAGAAAAAAAGTCACAGTTTCGCCGCAAGGGCGAAGCAATGAATGAGATAGCAAGAAAAGCGGCCCCTGATGGACGCGCTGCTACGCTGCAGAAATATCTGGCAGCAACTACCGCGCTGGCAGACAGCGCAAGGGCAAGGTTCTCCCTGCGCCAATATTAGGAGAAGCGAGCGAGCTGGTTGACGACCTTTAAATGCGCCCGTTGCGCTCCTCGCGCCATCTCACTGGTAATGAAGAAACGCTTATAAGCGCCTGCCATCTCTGAGTCCTGCTAGCTCTAAAGGGTGTGTATATACCTCTCGCCGTTAGCTACCTGAAGGATCTGCGCTTTGTGGCACAGTGGTTAGCGCCATGCGCTGCAGTGCGAGAGGTCGCTGGTTCGATTCCGCGCTTCGGAAGCATTTTTCTGAATTATTTTTCTTTGGGACTTTGTATATTTATATATATATACATACTTATACATTTACGGTGCATGACGGCGGTGACGGCGACGGCAAGAACCAGCCGAGACTGTCCATATAATTGCTATCGCAATAAAAGATGTTCTCGCAGTTGTCAAAATCAGAGGACGTGAATTTACCTTTCGGTACCTCCGTGTCCTCTTAGTGGCCATACATACGTAGCTGTCTTGGCTTCCCCGTCATAGTTTGTACGTATGGCACTCAGACACTTGAAGGAAGAATCATTTGTAGACGTGGAGATGGCGACGACTTTAGGAAATGCGCCTATCATCTGCATACGAAATAATAAAAACAGCAAATTTTGCTGAAGAAAGCTTGCATTCAGGTTCGATAAAACCAGAACCACCAGAATCGTACGCACGATCTCTTAACGCATTTTCAGGTCATGCAAGTAGTGATGTTGAGAAATAGGACATTATCGCCAACTGCACTCACGAAACTACTGCGCTTTTTCTGATGCACATTCACATGTTTCTTAATGTTGTGTTTTTTCGATGTTCCAATTAGCGGGAGACTTTTTATAAGCTAATCAAACCACGAAACATAGCTATGGAGAGCTACTTTATCGAGCATCTTAATTAATGGTGGAGCAGAGTAACTGTTTAGGAACAAAGCTACATTCAAAAGAATGTATTCCTGTATCTGAATGTGGATCACAAAACTCCTGAGGTTGAAGCTTTCAGAATCGGTTCTTTTTGCCGCTTTTTACTACTTTTAGCCTTCAAAAGCTATGGATTATTCTTTAAAATAGCGTGTTAAACAAATATTTGACGCTGCATTACTGGTATTATTGGAATGTGCACTGGCTTGTGACGTGGTGGTGTCAATGAACGCCACTGCTTCGCAGCTTGCTCAGCGGATATTACTTTTTTCAGGTGCTTTACAATTATGTGCAAAATCATGCTCCGTGGTAAACAGCAAGTGATGCTCTAATGGGCTGCACACGAGCACACAAAGTGAATTTTCATTTTTCAACGCTTTAAAACTGCAAGTGTCATTTTCGTGAAAGGTCACAACAGGGCATGGATATGCAACTGCAGTTATGGTGCGCTCCTACAATAAATCAGTGCTCTAATTGTGAACCGCCCTCCTCCTTTAACCGCTAATTGCCCTATACAATTATTCCCTTTCTTTCATTTATAAAGGGCTTCAATAACACCCAGGGAGTAATACTTGTGCTAGCAAGTTTCTCACGTGAGTAAATGCTAGTTCGCATGACCGTTGCTCTTCAATATGTGATTTAGAGTTTAGAGAACGGACTCGCTAGGCTCACATGGCCACATACTATTCAATTTTCTCTATCCATATAATCAGAAAAATATTACTAATTTGTCAAAAAAGTCTGTTGACATAGTTGGTGAAAACAAAAAGTACGGGTGGCCTTTCTTCTACCTGTTACATTACGCTTCAATGTCCTTGCAGCAGAATGGCGTAAATCGTAGTAATATCCCGGTATAGGATAGGGTCTTATGTCTACATTAACGCCGGCAGCACAGACGGCCGGAAGGCAGTGTTGATATAGGTTCAGTATTCCACCACGTCTACCCATTATTCAGCAGCGCCGGGCAGTAATCGTCGGCGCAGCATTTTTTCGTAGTTTTTTCTATGCTCTGTTAGCATGAAGCATCTTAAGACAACAGTAGATAAGACAGAGATCCTCATGCACTTGCAGATTTTCCTCGGTAACATTTCCATATGGCAGCAACAGCAGGAGAACACATCGCACTTATTAGCAGCGAAAAATAATGATTGTTACAAGAAATTAATCATATAGCGTTATATAAGGCGAACCAACAACGAAACAAAGTTCCTAATAACAACAAAGCGCATAAACTGCTGCCATTTTTAAGGGTCATGCTTATTTTATGCAACATTGGCCACATATTTATTACTGTGACTACTATAAGAAAGCCCTGCAGGGCACAGTATATTTCAAGGAATGCTCACCCGAAAGCTATCAACCCGTTCCCGCTGCTGGTTCAGTGTAGGAGTCGCCGTAGCAAGTCCAAAAAGCACAACGCCGATTGCTAGCTTCAGCCAAGCCATCTCGATGTTCTGTGTTGTGTTCGCGCTTCAGTCAGCAAAGCTTTACCATTGGTGAGAACGTACCGACCGCATGCCTTTTATACGAAAGCCTTTGTACCCCTCTGGGCGAAAAAAGAAAGAAGTCTGTCGGAAAGAGTGGAGAGAAGACCACGGATATTCGAAGATGCTTAAATCGGCGTCTCGCCGGTGTGGTTTCCCGGTTCCTTCGCATCTGCTGCGTTATTGGATCACCAAGCAGGCAGCACATTGTTGACTGGCGTCTTATCTGCGTTACGAGTGCCCCTTGAGAGATTCAGTCAAGGGGCATGAAAAGCATACAAAACGAGCCGCCCAGTGCACATTTATCGCGAGATGGATGCCCTGCTAGAGTTCTCCACTTTGTTGTTTTTTACACGTTCTCGTGGAGCCTTCAAGAAAGCTCCACGTGGTGCGCGGCTTAACCGGTTCTGCTCTATATATTTAGCGCATAATCTCCACATTCCCCGTCTATCATCAGCTCTCCGCTTCGCTTCCTTTTTCTTGTTCGCTATGTTTTAGCTCCGTCTCCTGTTCGCAACATCACTTGCATCCTTTGGGTTGCTGACCGGCTCGGTCAGCAACCGACTGTAGTAATCTCTTGTGCCTGAATAGGCTTTACACAGTGGCCAGTTTTGCTAGACATAGATAAGTGCAATTTGTGTCTTGTGGTAGCGTGTAACCCTACTGAGCATAGCAGATTACACCGTAGTCATGAGTAGAACGTTGCTATCAATGTTCACTGCTGACAAGCAGCTGGCAGGCCCGTAGCCAGGGGGGGGGGCAGCTCCCCCCCCCCCCCGAAATTCCGATGGAGGGGTGTTTTACAGAAAAAAATGATCAAAATAGTTGTTTTTCAAGGCTTTCACCAAGCACCCCCCCCCTCCCCTATAAAATTTCTGGCTACGAGCCTGGCAGCTCGTACTAGTCATCATCTGTTTCTCGTTCTGCCCCCATGTTCTGCATGCCAGTGACGGGGTTTCTCCTAGGCTGTCAATGCACGGACATCCTTGCTGAATTCCGCAAACAAGTTCTTCTGTGTGAGCCGACTGTTCGTGGTGTTGGGATTCCCTACTGTGTGTTTTGTGACACCCAACCCGCTATAACAACGTGCCTTCGGGAGGCGAATTTGCACTGAGGCCTCACAGAGCTCTTCGCATGCTATCCCTTAATGTGGGTCATTGCGTGCGTTCCCTGACTCTGAGGCAGATGTCCCTTGAATAAGCATACAGATATGCTAGTGTCTAACAGGATCTAATGATTGCGCCACATCTTTGATGATGTCCTGAGGACCACCAAAAGGATATCGTTCCACAGATGCTGCGACTAATGGGCTTACCGTTATCGCAGACACTCTGAAGACCTGATTTCATCAGTCCTAGATTGTCATTCACTAGTTCCAACTTCGACCCACCTCTCATGGTAGTTCACTAGCTGCCTGCAACCTGTGCCGAGAGCTTGATCGAATGAGCTGGAGGAGACCGACAGTCGAAATAATAAACTTACAGTTTAGGGTAGCAAGCGCCAAGATAAAATAAATAGAAGATATAACCTGAAAGCAGTACAACGCTGCAGCGCGCGTCCATGACAACGAGGAATTAAAAGAGTGTTATGAGGATGTTCAGTTAGAAATAGGAAAAGTGCGAACTCAGTTACGAGGAGGCATGGGAGTCTTCTATGAGAAATTAGGAAGGAAAACAAGCAATCGGTAACGATCGTTGCAGAAACGTAACCTACTCGCATACACTCATACCAAGAACCACCCCCGAATGGAATCTACCGCCACAATCAGCTGCCGTTACCACCGAGACATGACGCTTTGGTTTTTTTTATATTTTTGACTGTTTGATTCTGCTTTTTTATTTATATGTGATGTTTTCTTTTTCTCTAGCTTCTTTCAAATGCGAAGCATTTCTTAGCAATCTTCTGCAACATTGAGCTTATCTATCTATCTATCTATCTATCTATCTATCTATCTATCTATCTATCTATCTATCTATCTATCTATCTATCTATCTATCTATCTATCTATCTATCTATCTATCTATCTATCTATCTATCTGTCTATCTATCTATCTATCTATCTATCTATCTATCTATCTATCTATCTATCTATCTATCTATCTATCTATCTATCTATCTATCTATCTATCTATCTATCTATCTATCTATCTATCTATCTATCTATCTATCTATCTATCTATCTATCTATCTATCTATCTATCTATCTATCTATCTATCTGTCTGTCTGTCTGTCTGTCTGTCTGTCTGTCTGTCTGTCTGTCTGTCTGTCTGTCTGTCTGTCTGTCTGTCTGTCTGTCTGTCTGTCTGTCTGTCTGTCTGTCTGTCTGTCTGTCTGTCTGTCTGTCTGTCTGTCT
The DNA here is from genome assembly GCF_013339695.2 of Rhipicephalus sanguineus. Classification (NCBI taxonomy): domain Eukaryota; kingdom Metazoa; phylum Arthropoda; class Arachnida; order Ixodida; family Ixodidae; genus Rhipicephalus; species Rhipicephalus sanguineus. The sequence goes on from NC_051186.1 coordinate 18,072,295, forward strand.
GTCTACGACTTCGTGTTCTCCTGGCCAATTCGTTAATGGGATGTAAACCAATATTGGTATGGCATAACCTGACTGTATGACAAACGTAAATGACAGGTCATATAATGAAAATCATGATATGTGTGGCATGTACAGTATGATTTACATGACATGACCTCAGGAAGCTCGCTGCCGTTTCGGAAGCTTGACATGTACCAGATTTGGTATTGTGTGACGTGACTGCATGGCAATTGTAAATGACAGGTGGTAACATGACAATCATGATATGCATGTCATGTAGGCCATGATTTACATGGCACGCTGATGGTGCGCTCGCGGCCGGTTCGCTCGCTTGACATACGCCAAAACTGGTACTGTGTGATGTGACTGTATGGTGAACAGCAATGACAGGTGGTAACACGACAATCATGACATGCATGTCATGTTGGGTATGATTTACAAGCCACGCTCATGGTGCGCTCGTAAACGGTTCGCTAGCTTGACATACACCACAACTGCTATTGCGTGACGTGACTGCATGACAAGCATAAATGACTGGTGGTAACATGAGAAGCTTGATATGCCTGTCATGTTGGGCATGAATTACATGCCACGCTCATGGTGCGCTTGCGGCTGGTTGGCTAGCTTGACATACACCAAAACTGGTAATGCGTGACGTGACTGTATGAGGAACAGAAATGACAGGTAGTAGCATGACAATCATGACATGCATGTCATGTATGGCACGATTTGCATGCGACTCTCATGGTGCGCTCGCATCCGGCTCGCTAGCTTGACATACACCAACACTGGTATTGCGCGTGACGTGACTGTATGACGAACATAAATGACAGGTGGTAACATGACAATCCTCACATGCATGCCAAGTAGGGCATAACTTACATGCTGCACTTATAGCGCGCTCGCGGCTGTTCGCTAGCTTGGCATACACCAAATCTGGTATTGCGTGACGTGACTGTATGACGAGCATAAATGACAGGTAGTAGCATAACAATCATGGCACGAATGTCATGCTGGGCATGGTTTACATGCCACGCTCATGGTGCGCTCGCATCCGGTTCTCTAGCTTGACATACACCAAAACTGGTATTGCATGACGTGACTGTATGACGAATGATGAACATAAATGACAGATGATATACATGAAAATCATGGCATGTATGTCATGTACGGCATGATTGACATGCGAACTCATGGTGCGCTTGCATCCGGTTCGCAAGCTTGACGTACACCAAAGCTGGTATTGCGTGACGTGACTGTAAGACGAACATAAATGACAGGTGGTAACATGACAATCATGACATGCATGTCATGTAGGGCATGATTTACATGGGAATCTCATGGCGCGCTCGCAGCCGGTTCGCTAGCTTGATATGCACCAAAACTGGTATTGCGTGACGTAACTGCATGAAGAAAATAAATGGCAGGTGGTGACATGACAATCATGACATCCATTTCATGATTTACATGCACACTCATGGTGCACTCGCGGCCGGTTCGCTAGTTTGACATACACCAAAACTGGTATTGCGTGACGTGACTGTATGACGAACATAAATGACAGGTGGCATACATAAAAATCATGACGTGCATGCCATGTAAGGCATGATTTATATGCCACTGTCTTGGTCCGCTTCCGGCTGTTTTGTTAACTGGATATATAATAAAATTGGTATGGTAAGAAATCAGTTCGTAACGAACATAAATGGCAGGTTATGTATTATATGTACCAGAATATACGTTTCATTAGCATGGTTTATTTCATATTGTAAATACCCGTATGCATGCATGATAAACATACGATATATACTGGAATAGATGCCATAACATGAATGACTTCATTTCCCTCAAAGACAAACAAGGCGATGTTGCAGCTCTTTGCTGGCTGCTTCGCAATGCATTCATTCCCATAATGCTGGGATCTGCCGGACATTTTGTTTTTTAACATCAACTACATGCGGGTTATCTTTATCGGTAAAGTCTTTGCTACACTGTTGACGCTTTGATAGTTCATCTGTTTTGCATGATTATATATATATATATATATATATATATATATATATATATATATATATATATATATATATATATATATATACATATATATGTTCTGTAAACTGTACAAGTTTCGTTCTTTTATGTCGTACCATGTGTTCTTGTAATTTTATTCTGTAACATGTCCCTCCCCCTCTAATGTGCATACCCTGAGGGTACTATAGATCACTAAATAAATAAATAAATAAATAAATAAATAAATAAATAAATAAATAAATAAATAAATAAGCAAGCAAGCATCGACTCTAAGAAGAGCAGAGGAGCCATGTTAGGAGCGAAAAAGAAAGGAAGTTTGTAAGGAAAAGACACAACGGTGAAAGAAAGAAAACTAAATCAAAATAGTTTTCATACTGCGCGGGGGCCGAGGCGTAGTACAGAATTTAGAAGTGGTTGTCTCGATGAGGTACAGTATTGTGATCATACTGGAGTGTAGGTGATCACCATCAATATCAATAAAAAGTCATCGTCATTATCAGCCTATTTATGTGAACTTCAAGACAAAGGCCTTTCTCAATGATCTCCGTTTCGATCTGTCTCACGCGAGGCGACTCCAATTTACCCCTGCAAACTTCTTATTTCTTCACTCTATGTAACTCGCTCCTGTCCTGGGCTACGTTTCCCTTCTTTTTGGATCTACTGCTTTCCTCTAATTGACCACCGGTTCTCTGTCCTGCGCATAACGTGGCGAGCCTACATCCAGTTTCGCTAAATATCGGCTAGAATACCAGCTACACCTGTTTGATGATGGCTCATATTAGTGTACTTCCGATCTCTTAATTCCGCGCCTACCATTTTGCGTTCCATTGCACGCAGCGTGGTACTTAATATATTAGAACCCTATATCTCAGAATTGAAAGTAGCCCTGCCACGGTTGTTTAGTGGTTATGGCGCTCGACTGCTGACCCGAAGGTCGCGGGATCGAATCCCGGCCGTGGCGGCTGCATTTTCGATGGAGGCGAAAATGTTTGAGGCCCGTGTACTTAGATTTAGGTGCGCGTTAAAGAACCCCAGGGGGTAAAAATTTCCGCAGCCCTCCACTACGGCGTCTCTCATAATCATATCGTGGTTTTGGGACATTAAACCCCAGATATTATTATAGAATTGAAAGTAGGCGCAGATTGTATACGTTTCGTTTTAGGCACAGCGGCAATTTGCATGAAAGGATTAGGTAATGCTTGCCGTATGCGTACCAACTCATCTTTTTTCTTCGATCAATTTCCTTGTTACCAGCAGGCTTACCTGTTAGTATTTGTCCTAAGTACATTCTGACACAGACTCCAACTGCAAGTCGCGAATACTGTTTTTTTTGCCTGCTATTCATGATTACTTTTGCTTTATCATGTTCTGTTTTTAGCCTTATTTTATTCATTCCGTGATTTAACGCATTAGCTTTTTTTTGCACTTCGGTTCCTCCCCCGTAAGGGGGCTTTCCGAGTTGCCCCTCAGGACCACATTAAAGTTCATTGTCTGTCTGTCTTCCCCATCATTCCTCAACAGCCCTATGTCGTCTGAAAATCTTAGGTTGCTGAGTTGCTCTCCGTTAATCTCTATTTCTCTTTCTCCGCAGTCCAAGTTGTTCAAACACCTCTCTTCGGTATTGAGTGAACAGCATTGGGGAGATTCCATCTCCCTGCTTGACGCGTTCCTCGATCGCGATTTTATTGGTCTTCTGGAGAAGCAAGGCAGCTGTGGAGTGTTTGTAGAGGTTAGTTAGGGTATTTATATACTTTTAAGTACACTATGGGCACATAACGCCTACGAGACCGCTAGTATTTTTAATGAGTCGAATGCCGTGATGTATTCGTGTTTTACCCACAAAGACTGTTAGCAACGTGTGACGCAGACCGCGCCGAAATGAATCTTCACGATTGTTTGAGATCCTGCCATTAAGAGAACGCGCAGCACGGGAATAGTCAAGTTTATTCGAGAGCTTACGCGAGCACCAGCGATAACGCTAGAAAGTTCGATGACTCATTTATCTGACGCTGGAGGCTGATGACTGATGTACTCGACGGCGGACGACTGTTCTCGCCGCTATCAGTGCGCAGCGTGTATCGCTTGCATTTTTAGTTTACATTTTCTGGGCACAAGTTCGCCCAAATAAAGAGCTCCGTATTTCCCAGTCTTGCTACAGCATTCTTCCCCGTTACAACCACGTCACAATACTACCGATAGTGGTGTGAATAATGATAATACAACTGGCCGGCCATATTGCCCAAATATTTGCGATAGCCTACTATCAGCCTCACTTAACTTACGAGCACTTTTTAGCGACAGAAGTAAATTATTTCAGCAGTAAAAATGGCGGAATATGTCCATGAATAAATTCATGTCCAAAAGCAGCCAGTTACACCTTGCGATTACCGAACTTGATATCTTTTTACTATGAAATCATAAAATGCAATTTACATTTGAAGCCGCGCAGGTCCACCACATGCAACGGCTTTCTTCCCGCTACAGCTGAACAGTTTGACTTTATGATCATACGCCAGCGAAGCACTCTGGTGAAGAACAAAAGTATGTCCACTTTTTGACCTTCAGCCTGCTCCTCCGGCTCCACTATGTACCACGCGCGCAGGGAAGCAAGTTTATGCTGCAGTGATTTCGCGCTGTTGATTTTATACTATCGATAGTATGCCATCGAATTTACTATCGATAGCGCTATCGATAGTATTGCTTACCATTGATAGTACCATCGTAGTTCTGCATCAAAAGCCTCTAGTCTGCGTTTCCTGCCGTGCGGTGGCATTAGACGAAATGCGCCCGGCGTTCCACATCGCGAGTGGTTACAGAAATGAGCCACTTTTTAGTGCGCGTCTCAAGGGCAGTTTTGGAACTGAAAGAAAATCTAGGCGGCGACGACCTTTAAAGCGCGCCGTTCGCGCCATCTCGCGGGTCAACACGCTGAGGCACCTCCGACCTCTTTGTGCCAGCCTGCGGTAAATGGTGTATATAGCTCGCCGTTAGTATGCCGAAAGACGCATGGCGCGTGGTAGAGTTGTCTAACGCTGCATAGCGAGGGCTCACAGAATCCCGGTCGCGCGCTTCCGAATTTTTTAAAGACGATAGTCTTTCTTGGGGAACTTAAACGCAGAAATTTTGGTCTGTCTTTCTGTTTGTCGGCACGTCCCTCGGTTCAACCACTCGGCCAAAGTTGAACCACTTGCCCAAGGGCCAGCCATCGTGAACGGCTGACTAGGTTCATACTTGTGTACATTGTTGATCAAAAAGCAAACATTACGCATATCTGAGGCGCAACATCACTAGGTAAGCATTAGGCGGTGTGTTCCTTTAACAGAAAATACATAGATACGCCATTTTAAAGACCTTGATGGTATGCGTTTAACGTTGAGACAGTAACGCGTTTATTAAAAGATTGCCACAGCTGAAGCGATCAGCGCTCCAAGCCGAGCAAGCGCGAGCGCCAACAGCCACCGTCTTCGTCTTCTTCTTTCGCAGGCGTTCTTGTCTGCGCCGTACCATGTTACAAATCACTCCCCCGCGGAAAAGGAGCCATCCTGGCGACCTAAGGAACAGGTACAGCTGGTGGGTCATAATGCGGCTTGAGTCGATCGACGTGAACAGTCTCGCGGCCGGGACGACGGCGGCCCGTGGATGATTGAACAGGCTCAATCATATAGTTAACTGGGGATGCTTGACGTAGGACGCGTTAGGGGCCTTCGTACTTAGGCAGTAGCTTTGTGGAAAGGCCAGGAGTGGAGGAGGGAACGCGAAGCCACACCAACGTTCCAAGCGAATACGACTGAGGAGGCAGGTTTTCGTCGTGACGGTCCTTCTGGCCCTACTCGCCCTACAATGTTACAACCCTAGTTTCTTAAGCTGCGCTGAAAATGCGACTGCGCTGAAACTTGTCTTCCTCCGTGCCCTCTGCCCAAGCTCATGTTGTGTTTCGGTTTCGGTTCAGTATTGCATTGTACGAATGACAGGGGGCGCCGCTCTGGCATTGCTGTTTTACCCAGGCGACGTGTAAATAAAAGAGTGTGTGGAGAGTACTCGTTGAGTGCGGACGTTTCTTCTCCTTCGGCGCATCGCGCCAAACAGCGTGTTCGGGCTGGCCGGCGTCCCCACCGGTCGCGTTGGTCACCGCCGGTCTTCGCCTGCCGCTGCGCCGGGAGTACCAGCCCGCAACACAGCACTCGTGTTTCCCGACGTATTGCCAGATGGCGTCCATATCTCACGCAGCGCCTCTTCTATCGTCTTTAGACGACATTTGCAGCGAAGCACGCAGATACGCGGCCAATTTTTTTCTTCTGATTTATTTTTCTTTGTGGCTTTATATATATATATATATCATCTGACACACACACACACACAAGGAACATGACGGTGACGGCGATGGCAAGAACCCGTCGAGAGTGTGCAATTTAATATAAAAAAATCCCAAGCCTTGTGTGAATCAATTTCATGCGAAGCAGTCAGCGATTATCAGTACACGCTGGATTTTTCGCAATGAGCCTACCGTGACGAGTTGAATCGCCGTCTTTGTGTGAATTGAGTACTTGTGCGCATATCGGGCGCTTACCAGGCGCATTTTGTGCACTAGCGTGCTAGTTAGAGCAGAGACATCAGTGTTATCGCTACGAAGTGCAGGCTACGGTGTGATGCTGCACACATCTTTATTGGTCGTAGGCGTACTCGCGCAAAGTTTCATTATAGCTCGCGCGGCCACAAGTGTGCATATGTAATGCTTACTGCACTGATATAAACGTGGGCAGTTAACACTGCGACTACAATTGACGTTCTTCTGACATGACGCTTATGTAGGATTCTTTTCTGAAACGTTTTAAAGCAATGGTGTGGCTCTGTAGTAGAACACTTGACTGTCATGCTGAATCCCTGGGTTCGATTCCAGCTGGAGGCGTGATTTTAACACGAAAGCATTTTATGCCAGGGTTGACGAACACTTCATTGACGTAATTCGAATGACGCATTGACAAAATGAGGTCGAAGAAATGCACACGAACAGACGGCAAATACAAACTTAAAGAAAAAAAGTTCCGTTTATAGTAGAACCCACGACCTCTCGGTCCGCGACAACTAATGCCGGGCACACTATCCACTGCGCCACCATCACATACTGTGGAAGCTTTACAAACGCGCTTTTATACCTCACACTTTCACGTTGCTCTTGGTCGGCGGGGTAGTGTGTTAGCTAGGTGGGCTAGCCAGTAACGCATTATGCTATAAAACGTTTATTTGTGCTCAATGTTTTATATCATAATGGGGTGATGCCGCCGTCTGGGAGTAGTAGAGCGAAGTATTGCATCATGACCCTGGCCTTCGGGATTAGCTCCTGCAACGCGTCGTTGCTACGCGTCTGTCCCATTCGGCGCGTTTCCAATAGCAGAAGTGCAATTTTGTTATTGCCTTTACGCACCGCGGGGTGGCGACCTTAGCCCAAGCCTCGGCCTCGCTCATAGCATCCATCCATATAAAATATAACTCCGCGACGCGCGCCTGTCTCTGAACACCGCGTTCCCCGCTTACGCTCGCCTCCAGAAAAATTCGGCAGATCCCACGTGCAGTGTGAACGATGTTATGCGAAGCATGCGGGGGAGAAGCTGACTGGCGTAATTTTTTACATTGAGCGAAACATTATGAAATGACGCTAAAGATATGTGCAAATGGTACGCGCACACCCATATGTTTAAGATTCGCACAGGTGTTATATATACGAAGTTTGTGACAGTTGCGTAACGATGCCAACAGAAACATGGTTATAACAACACCAGACGCGGTAAGCCGATATGTAGTGCTTGCACTTGTCCGTTGTGATGAAAAACGCAAGTGCGTTTCACGAACCTGTGTTCATGTGTGGAAGGGGTTCTTGAGAGTCCTCAAGTAGCAAATACCTCCCAGATATAAGGGCAGAATGCCCTAAATGCCAAAATCCCAGGTGCGACTTAAATCATATGCTGTGGCAGTGTCCCGAGCTAAACGCTGACTTCGGGTCTCCTGCCACCGAGGAAGACTGGATCAACCACCTCAGGAGCCCCGATAGGGCCCTTCAACATCAGGCCGTCCAGAAGGCCCAAAAGGTGGCTGGCGAGCTCCGACTCCCAGTCCCCACATGGGCGGAGCCACCGGGCCGGCCCCCGTAGGGTGCCCAGGCCCCTTCCGGACCTTTAATAAAGTTAATTCTCTCTCTCTCTCTCTCAAGTAGATCGCGGCGAGCGGAATGTCTTTGTTATTGTAAATGATATGCGCAACGCACACCCCGCCGATTCAGTTGCAGCGTTCTTATATGTGCCCACGGCTCGGCACCCACAATGAAGTCGCTTGCTGTGGACGACACAGTGGACTCATCACTCCCGGCAGCAGAAAGTGCTAACATGCCAGTTTCTGTGAGCAGAGCGTCTTTTTCAAGGTCATGCGCGTGCACAGACTTTACGTTGAGAGCGGCGAGCCTGAGGTGATTGTTGTGGTTGTGGCATTGAATGAAGGTGGTATCCCGGCCAAAGGCAATGTCAAGAGGCATGTTTGCTAGCCATCATGTTGTCGACAGGCTGTCTGTTGATAGAGCCGACGATATGTCGGATCCTGAAGTCACCTTTTGCGTTGTTGAGGTATAGGCCGTTGAGGCTGGTAGCCTTGGACAGTGTTACGTCGCAATTTTAGGGGCGAAGCTCCTTAAGCCGTGGGTCTGTCCTTCCTCTGTGACCGGTTTGTAACCACTCGTCAACGTCATCTTCTTCTACTGCATACCAGAACGCGCGCTCCTCACGAGCTAGTATGCAGTTCTCGTATGCAGTAGCAGAAGAAGACGACGTTGACGAGTGACTCTCGTGCGTGTTCGCCTGTGTGGTGTTCTTTCTTCTTTACTACATCGTGGGTCTGTCCTTGCTCTGTGACCGGTCCGTAACCACCTAGTTGTATGACTCACTCAGCAGGCGGCGCTAGTCTGAGTGACGTCATGATGACGTCACTCGCACGTATATGGTCGTTTTCGCACTAACTTAATCAACTCTATAAATATATTGCTCATTATTGCGCGGCTTTAGATTAACTGGTGCGCTTGGCTAAGCCATAGCTACTATTTAATAATGTCGGCGTATATTGTGGCGCAGCCATGAAATCGTAAAGAGTTGAAGAAAAATGACGCATCTTTGTGCCACCATGGTCGACTGTAATTCAGTGACTATATAAGGGCCAGCGCTTCATAGAGGGCAGGGTTGCCAGGTTTGGCTACTTTGCGCCAACTTGGCTACTTTTTAGGCCGGTGGCGGGAGAAAAATAGTCTTGGCTACTTGGCTCCTTTTTGGCTACTTTCTTGTCCCCTTGATTTGGAAAAAAATATCAATATCTGGTGATGTCGCAGCTGCTCGTGTTCGAGTATGTGGTGCCAAAACATGGCAATCAGAGCGTACTTCCAGCTCCGAAAGTTGAATTTTGCCCTTTGATTGCGCAGATAATGAATTTTATTAAAAGGTATGGCGCAGTGGTCTAAGCGGGCAAAGGGTCAGTGGTGGCGATCATAGCATAAATATAACAATTTACACGTTTATAACCTGCCAGTCAAGCAGGCCTCTCGCGCACACACGAAAAAAAAATGCTTTTGGATACTTGGCTTGGACTCAGCGAGAACTGTTGCATGGAGCCACATTTTACAGATCACCCATTGCTCATCGCGGCTTTTAACCACACTTGCAAATGAACAGGAATCGAAAGCGCTCCACATTCAGGGCCCTCTGTGGAATCTGATCTCTGAAATTTCAAGTGAGCACTGAGAAACCAGGACACGAGATTCAAAGGCGGCAACACAAGCGCTCACTAACAACAGTTGTTAGTGAACGCTTGTGTTGCCGCCTCTGCCTCTTGTGTCTGTTTTTTAGTGCTCTCTTTAGAATGTCGTACCATCTCGCCCAAGAAACAATCCTTGTAGGATATCCGACGAACTGCTTGTATCATTTCCTAAGCTTGGGTAAGAACGGCGACTCTGTATTTGTCATCACGTATGAAATTTTTGCAAAAGTGGCTTCAATTTATGCTTAATGGAGTAACTGAGATTTCGATCGCACTCATCATGCCGTAAACTTATTTTTATTGTCACAACTTCTAGTCACTTCAAGAAGAGTCATGCAAGACACATGGAGAGAGTCATTTTTTTTTTGACAGCGCAAACACTACCTCATCATGCATTAAATGATTGCTAAAGTCAATAATTTATGCTGGAATCTCAGAAATTATGATTTTGAATTGTTCATGCAACACACATTTACATTTTTACTGAAAGGCTTTTGTGTTTAGTCATTTAAATAAAAATGTGGAAGCGGTTTTCACACATGCATGGCTACTTTTGGCTACTTTTACTGCCCTTGGCTCAAATTGGCTACATTTCGGCTAGTTTTTCTAATTTTCTGGCTATTTTTGTCTTTTTGACCTGGCAACCCTGATAGAGGGGTATGTGTAAACGTCTGTAAGTATGCGTCTGTAGTGAATTGTTCATGCTATAGGTTTAATACATGCGAATGAATTGTGTATGTATTGAATTGAAAGTGCGTGCTATGTGTCTGCCTAGTGAACGTGTGCGTATTAATAAAAGCTGTATCAACTTTTCGGCGTCCTTGAGTAATCTATGAATGGGTCTACCTCCCCGAAATGCCGTGTGCAGTAACAACGTACGCCGCCTCAGTCAGAAACAACTTTTTTTAGTGTTGTTTAATCACTCTAGATGGCGCCAGCTACCACTTACTTCACGGCCGCGGCGCTCTCACAGCTCCACCTACTTATATGAAGTTGAACATCTATCTATCGAAACTATGCTCTGCTGCGCCGGGATTGTTTTGATGCTACAGAATGTACATTTTGGAGGCACAAACGCGTGGATAACGTCGCTACACCGTGTGACGCTTCGACGAATAAAGAGCAGCAAGCCTAACGCACAGTCTCCGGGTGAGAGCCCCTTTACAGTATCCGTCCGTTTCAAAGTGAACGGCGTCTCGCTGGCCGAGCGAAACGTACGAGTTCCGTCGTTCGGTTTCGCGAGGTTTTCATCACTACAGGTTTGTCTGCTTGATTTTATTGTCATATCGTTGGATATTCAGCTCAGCGGGACCGTTTTTTGTGATTGCCAGTGCCGCATACTCTTTATCAGTCGAGAACCGATGCATTCGCTAGACCTAAATCAATTCACGCTAGGCCGAATCATTCGCTAGGCCTAAATCAAATCAGCTCGCTTCACGGGCTTGGCGTCAGCCATCCTGATTTTGATGTTTTCTCCATTGAAAAGGGAGCAAAGTTCCTCCATTTGAAAACGAACATTGGGGACATCGCCGTTTCTCCTTTAAAGGAGAGAGGGTCATTCCATTTTTTTTTAAGTGTAGCAAAAAAGTGCGTTTTTCTCAGTTTCACTTAAAGCGCATTTGGCTCTTTTAGAAAAAAAAAACGCCACACATATGTCGCTGATGTTCTGAGAATAAAGTTAGTTGCGAGTGACACCCTTTTCTGTTCTGTCTGAAATTCTTCATCGATGGTAGGTGTCTTTTTTGTATTTCAGTAAGCATGTACCAACTAGCCCAACAACAAGTTTTACTATGCCTATATCTCTTTGACTTTATAATTAATGTCACTCATTCCATTTTAATTGGCCAACTTTGTTACCTCAGCAGACTGTATTTTTTTATCTTCAATTTGTCACTTTTCTTTGCTGTCATTTCTTTATTAAGCCTTTCTTTGTTTCGAAGAGTCTGTTTACATTATGCCTTGGTGCTTTTCCTCCAACTTAAAGTGCTGCTTCAGATACGAGCCTACTCATTGTTTCGTTAATCCCAACATGTCGCTACTGTCTTCTTGTTTTAAAGATTCGTATTTGTTCTCGATGGTAATTGTAAACTCGCCCGTTTTTATTCTGACATCTTCTAGGCTTGCCTTTTATTAGTATAATGATATAAAGTCTGGGGTTTTACGCCCCAAAACCACGATATGATTATGAGGGACGCATTGGTGGAGGGCACCGGAAATTTCTACCATCTGTTGTCGTTTAACGTGCACTGACATCACACAGTGCACGGGCCTCTACCATTTCACCTCCACCGAAACGCGACCGCCGCGACCGAGATCGAAGGCGCGCCCTTTGGCCTTTTATTAGTGGTTAACTTGGCTCTTGTTTTATAAGGTTAAGGGCTATTCGTGCTCTGACTGCTCTATATGGTCACTACATTTTACTTTGCCTATTATTTCTATGCCCTGTACTACACCTGAATATCTGCATAATGAAAAATCTATTTCGTAATTTTTTTTCTTTGTTAGGGCTTTCCTTGACCGCTCCCGCGTTAATGTTCTTGAGGTGTTTTATGCAGAGGGAAAGACTTCAAAATAATTATTTAAAACAGGCTAACTGAGATGCAGTCAGAATAAAAAAACGCAGAAATTGAGAATTGCCTTGTAAACAGTTTTCAGGTCCATAAAAAGAATAGACAGACTATATAATGATGAAAATGACATCGAGGAAATGAAAAAAGCCACAAGTGCGCTATCGTCAGTGCATTTATGGCTTCAGCGCACTTATGGAACAGATATTCAGTCGTCTACATTGAGAAGAAATGCGAATTAAAAAATGCGGCAGATCCCACGTAACGTGGGAGTCGATGTTATGCGAAGCATGCGGCGGGTAGGTGACTGGCGTAACTTTTTTACTTGCGACACGATATAAAACGACTCTAAAGATTTGTATAAATTTTATACGCATATTTATACGCATATATATATATATATATATATATATATATATATATATCAAAACAACAAAGGGTTTCTAGGTCCGATGAAATATTCACAGAAACATCAAACAGACGCGCGTGCGAAGTAACTTTATTAGCGTTTCGCTCGGGGTCCGAGCTTCATCAGATTCTGATGAAGCTCGGACCCCGAGCGAAACGCTAATAAAGTTGCTTCGCACGCGCGTCTGTTTGATGTTTCTGTATATATATATATATATATATATATATATATATATATATATATATATATATATATATATATATATATATGTGTGTGTGTGTGTGTGTGTGTGTGTGTGTTGAAGAGCCGCATATGTGTTATATACCCAGTTGTTTACGGTTGGGTAACGCTGCCAATGGCAACGTGGGTATTGCCAACACCAGAAGCGGTAAGCTGATATGTAGTGCTTATACGTGTCCCCAGAACGCATGCACGTTTGACGAACCCGTCTGCATGTGTGCAAGAAGTTCTTGACAGTTCATGAACAAGGGCATCATCACCGTGATCAGTGAGCACCTGCAGCTGGTCATGACTTGTTATAGGATCCGGTCGTGATCGTGGTGACGAGGGGTCCATGTGTAGTGAAGTATATGGTATAGTAGAGCTGTTGGAATTCGTGGATGCTTCGGTCATTTCGTCGACAAATTGTCTGTCGACAGAGCCGGCGACATGTCGGAACCTGAAGCCACCCTTCGCGTTGGTGAGGCATAGGCCGTCGAGGCTGGTAGGCCTGGATAGTGCTACGTAGAACAACATCAGTGGATGTGTTTGTCGTATTCGTAGACTATCTGGGCGTATTTGGCCTACGTAGCCTAGTCTACAAAGCGGCTGTCAATCAATCTGGACATCTTCCTCGGTCAGCATGAGGCCATCGCCCAGCCTCGTAAGAAATGAAGAAAACACTGCGTCGTTCTGGTGGACGAAGTGCACGTTACGCTGCCGTAATGTGGATATCATATGTAACTTTCGTTAACGTATTCCTCCGGGGTCGAGCAATCCTTCAATATAGCTTGCTGAATCATAGAAATACAAACATAATGTTTATTAGACTGCTATAAAGCGGAGCCAACACTGGAACTACAGACGGTAATCTGATATGACGCCTGTCTCGTAGGAGTACACATCGTAGGAGTATCATGTAGTGTTTACTGCTTTCTTGTAAAAGTAGATAGCCAACACCACAACCACACTTGACGTTGCACCGATATTACGCCTGCGTAGACTGTTTTTCCAAACCAGTTTATAGACCTGGCGTGGCTCAGTGGTAGAATACCTGATTGCCACGCAGAATGCTTGGGCTCGATTCCTGCTCGGATCCTAATTTTCATTCTTCCAATTCGTTGAGTCAACGCTGCCGATGTTGGTTTTCCTTAACGCTCTAGCATTTAATTTACCAATATCTGTTCTCGCCGTTCCTGGGTAGATATAAACTGTCAATCGCCTGTGGCGCACACCCGTACACCGCGGCCCGTGGTAAAGGGGTATGTGCCACACGTGTCTAGCAGAAAGGGTTTGACGACGTACGCGACATGATTTTAACGTTATTCATGTAATGACCCGGCAATCATATCCCTCAAGTCCTCTTACGCTCCCATGCAAATTTTGGTTTATACCAAGTTAAGGAGGCGATCATGAGAGCACCCAGACGTAGGCGGCTAGATAGATACGTAGATAGAAACGCTCAAAGTGCCAGAGGTTCGCTAAGAAATGCTTCGCATTTAAAATTTGGCGGCAATATCTAAGCAACTTACGGTTTGCAAATGACATTGTTCTCTTTGTCAGGTATGGAAACGAACAGCAAGAACGATGGAAGACCTAAAGCGTAAAAGTGTTAAAGTATGGTAAATATTCAACCAGATCGGCTTCGCGGACACCGATGACACATCGAAGCAGGTGGCGTTCCCTTCGTCAGGCTAACGCATTTCTATGCTTTGAAAGTCTTTCAGATATATTGTATCACTGCTCTTCATTAAACGCTCTTTGTTACGCTTTTGAGGTAGTAGTACAGTTTTATTGCATCTTGACCATACCACTCTTATGCCCAGGTTTACAAAAAAGATTCAACTGTTGCTTTCTTCATTTTTAATGGTCCAGTCGCGAGTAGTGGGATTTACCCAATATCTGTGGTACGTAACCGTTTGTGAGGATGATAACTTTTTTATAGGCCGCACAGTGGCACATACCCGTGTGATGATGCCCTTGCTTGTTCATTTTTAGTGAAGCAGTGGTGAGTAGTGGGATTTACCCAATTTCTGTGGCATATACCCGTTTGCAATAGTAACAACTTGATGAGGGCTAGTTGGTTCATAATTAGAAAAAAGAAGGTAACAGCGCGAATGGAACAAGGACGACAAAGGAACGAAGACCACGGGACAAGCGCTGTTTGATGACCAGTTTTCTTTTTCATCTTTAGTGAACCGGTGGTGAGGCGGGATTTACCCTAATTGTGTGGCACATACCCGTTTATGATCAGCGTTACCACGGCCCCCGGGCATGAAAGCCTCGACTAAGAACAGTTTCGCTGTTAAAAACTTCAATGTAGCGCAGAGATGAACGCCTGGCTGAGCAGGTTATTCAAAGAAAAAAGAAAACGCTACAGCAACTGGCATACCCTATGGATACACGAAAGCGAGCATGTGAGCGGCCGCATTATGGACCGACAAATACGCTGAAGAAACAGCCAATGTGGCGGCTTTAATGCTACCAAACATAAATGTTTTGTAGTAAAACGTGCCCACTGGGGGAATGCGTACTCTGTATTCTGTGGGGTATTTCTCATTACGAGTACGTCTGTCCTCTGATCCGTGTTTACGTCATTGTTTCCGACCAATGAGCAGGTGCGAGAGATGCTCGCAGTATATGAAAAATGGAAAGAGTGGAGTTTCTGCATTAAATTTACAAGAGATGGGATATTCTTGTTATGCTAAATGAAATAAGCACAAAATAACATGAATGCTTATCGTCTGTTATTCAACCGCGTAATCTACCTTTCCTTCCTTCTTGCTTTCTGAGCGCGGTAGGTTTGCATGGTGCCCATTGACTGAACACAACGCGCGACATGTCATATCACAACAAAATGCCGTAAACTGAGGCAGCTTGCAACAGTACCACTAGAGAACCGCATTAACATACTGCAACCCTCAAATAACTTGGTGACGATGACAGCAATGTTTTCTGCACCGTGCTTGATGTTCTGTCCCAGAATAACACTGAAATGCGTGGGTCAAGGAACATATTGTCGACTCAGCAGAGCATATCGCAAGAATAAAACAGTGACAGCGCACATATGGTAGCATGCCCAGCGTTGTAGTTTATTGTCAAAAAATGTGTGGCTTACAAACGTGTATAATACACAGTCCAGAATTCCACGACAACTCGTTGTGTCTGTAGTAAGTTCCAAGTGAAAGTCATCATGACCGAATCAAACGGAAATGGTCGACGTTTCGGAACACGCAAGGGTTTCGAGCACCATATGGACTTTTTCGACTTCATTAGTGACTGCAACATCAGTGCCCCATGACGAAGGCAGAACATTTTCACACAGTGTCCTTGCCGTACACGTGAACGTCTACACAGTAAAACTCACCAAACGTGGTTCTAATGGCACAGCGAGTTGATGACTTAGCTTGACCTTGGAATAAATAACCTGCAAGGATACCGAGTTCCGTGCAGTGATGTTCCATCAAGCGGGTTCATGAGATTTTGCAATTTCGAGGATGTTCGGTCGAGATAATAAATGAAGCGTCCTGTGGTCGCGCAATTTGGCGCTGGAAAATTCCTCTATGATGGCATGTACACGAAGGCGCCCCTCGTTCTACACAAACACTATTATGTGCGATTTTATAACCGCTTGCATATTCTTGTTGTGCTTCATGGTATCACAACACCAAGTAGAACATGAACGCAATAGGAACAAAGAAATGATTGCTGCTTATATTTCAACAGCTTCAATAAATAAATATGTAGTCTGATTGGTTGTAAGCTTCATATTGTTAGGGGGAGAATTGTTACGGGTAGATTGTTTTCCGAGCGTACTCCGACGTGTAACTAATTAGTCCGGTAGGCGGGAGTGTGTCGAAAGGTACCGCTGGCTTCTCTCCATTTTTCTGTTGGTCGACCGTGACTCTGCGCTACCTTTCGACACACTCCTGCCGACCGGACTAATTTACGCATCGGAGTACGCTATCGGGAAGCAATAACGACGGCCCAAGAGGTGCGCCAAGCTGCTTGACGACGACTAGCGGACTCGCAGGACAGTCAGAGCTGTGTATATGACTCCCGTCATCGTGATGTCCACTACGCGCCCGGTAATCTGGTTCTTCTTTGGTCCCCTTCGCGCTGCGTTGGACTTTCGGAGTAGTTACTTTCACGCTATTCCAGCCTTACCGCATCTTACGCCAAGTGACCGACGTCACCTACGAAATCGCCCCCTAGCGACCCCACTGTCGTTCACCCTCGCACTGTTATGCGTCTCAAGCCATATCACAGTACTGCCTTCTAATTAGCACCAGATCGGTGCTTCAGTCCGCCGGGAAATAATGTAGCGGGATGAAGAGGACGCTGAAAAGAAGACGACGTCGACAGACGCGGCGAGCTGGGCGCCATCTTGTTAGCCACTGAACTTATTATGTGTATAGTGTGAATATATTTCCCCCTAACAATATTACGAGTCTATGTAAGTGTGTAAGTGGCACAACACTTTCCTATCAGCAAGAGCCGAACTCAAGAACTCTGGTGTTTATGAAGCTTGTCCTAAATTTTCACTTGTAGCTTTAGTATTATTATTGCTTTAAATCACTAAGCAACTGATGTATTTTTGCTTCGTTATCTTTCGTATTCCTAAGCGTTTTACAAAAGATATCACCCTGTCGCCCTGTTCTTCTCCTTCAAGAATATTTATGTGAATTTGGAGGGCAAAACAATCAAACTATGGTATCGATTTAGCATAGTGATGGGTATAGTGATGAACAAGCCTTTGTGACACATTGCCACACTCAAACAGTGGGTATCCACCAACCATACGGTGGCCTGTCAGCGTCTCGAAAAGCTGAGTTTACGGGTTGTCCTGGATAATCATGTCTGCTGCTTTTTCTGCGATCATATAGACTGCTGCATTAAGATTTGCCGACACTATGTAGGGCATGACAGACGCATCCACCACCCTCAGCCCCGTCACGCCTCCACGCACCCTGCGAGAAACACGTGAGCACAAACATGAGACACACAAGACCGACAAAGGAAGTGTCAGCGTGGGCTAGCTGGCTGACCGGTTTGACCGGATCAACAGCACAAGCGTAATAGGAGGAACAGAGAGGAAATCGCTTGTGCGGTCGTCTTCTATCCTTTGATTTTTGCCCAAGCAACTATTTCGTTATCATTGTAGCACAAATCACGACGTCACAGTTATGCAGGATGGTGTAATGATGCGAATCAGTTGTACGCTTACTGAAGGCTTAAGTAACATTTATTCAAATTACATATTTCTTTAAATATTTGTAAGTGGACAAGTACAAGGAATCAGTATTAAGAAAATTTATGCGTGCTTTCGTTTAACAGGTAAAGAAGTCAGAACAAACAGTTTATAAACTGAATGCTGAACAGTGACCATGAATGGTAACCAACCAGCAGAATTCATCGTTTCTCTTAAATATTGAAGTGCGTCACGGGACTGCAGTCATCAATGATACAACAATACGCACTGAGATTGTGCAGCGGAAATAAACGGAAACAAGGAGGAACGTCATTTCCGCTGTCCATATCACTTGTATGTTCCTTTCCGTCTCCGTTTACTTGCGCTGCTAGAACTTAGTATTCAAGTATAGTATAAACTAGACAATGACCCAATTCTTTTAAACCGATTGAGATGGCCAGATAAAAATAGCGATGATTCCAGCTTGCAAGCTTTAAAACTACGAGCATTATTATTACGTAATTTTGGCCAGTAAATGCATCTTTCAATTCTGACCCAATCGTCGACCGAAAAGATGATCCTGAAAACTTGACTTACGTCCAATGAAATGCATAGGGCCATCGTTCTCAATGTTTTCATTCAGAAAATGAAAATTGGATTTTTCTTCTAATAAGCTATTCAGAAATTTGTTACTTTCATATCACACCTTGGTCATTACAATTTGGACACAAAAAACGTTTTCATGAATATGGCCAGTGCGCTTATAAGAAAGGTATAAAAAATATATATAACAGTAGGCAAGCATACATGCATTTCATAATAAAAAGGTGCACATAAAACCTTATAGTTTCAGGCTTACAGCGAGGGCTAGAAATTGTGCAGCAGAATGAGCATCATTTAGTTATTGTTTTTTATACATTAACAATGACTTTATTGCCTTTCTCAAGGTTTTCTTATTTGTTTTTGTCATTGTGACAGTAGAAAAGTGCAGCGGTTCATCGAAAACGGGAACTAACGAACGGATATGAACAGGGCGGGAACTGACGTTTCTACGTTTTATTTCTATGTTTCTTTCTTCCAGTTTTTTACACTTTGCTACCTATACGAACACATCCAAATTCGCTGGTTCAAGTAAAACCTCCACTGATCATTTTCTTGCTTATCAGGCTGTCCGTTTCGGGGTTGTGGTCGCGGAACTCACAGAATATATCCTACTTATGGCCACAATATCGGATTTTCTTTGATGCGGCTGCCTACTTCGCATGCGTGCTTGGTATGTTAGGGCTGTAACAACGACGCGAACATTGAAACTAAAGCTTCTAAAGCAACAACTTTGTTGAGGTCCGTATGAGTGAGCCAGAAAAATAATTTTCATTCTTTTTCTGACTGCTCTTAGCTATGTTTTTTGTAACACTGTTTTACAAGCACGTTGTTATTGTAAATATTTTTGCCATTAATGTGTCAATTTTGTTTTTGTAATTTGTTCTGTCATGCCCCCCTTGCTCAATGCTCCTCATGAAGCCTGTAAGGTACTTTGAAATAAATGAACGAATAAGTCAGCTGACCATGAATGCTTGCGGGCTTAGTAGTTATTGAACCATAATAATAGATTACTCTTTGAGGTGTTTAATATACGGAAATTTTCTACATGCTTTTTTTTTGTATTTGCCTTCTTAGTTATGCTTTGCTTAGAATGCACATACGACATCTTACATACTGATTAATTTTTTTTACTTGTTTGGTGCCTACTCTCGCGATTGTCCTGCTTTTGGAAGAAGTGTGCAAAAACAATTAAATATATAAATATCAGGAAGGCAGCCACAGAGGTGTCGTACGTCAAAACAAAAACGTTGCTACAAAACTTTCCCGTGATGTCTAGCCAACATTTGATCAAATGCACGTATTTTGCAGCGATTTGTATTCATCAATGAAAGGAAAAACAAACCAAAGTAACAGAGGCAACTTGTAATAACCAGTCAGGCTTTTTCGCTTACCCTGGCGCACGGCTCTTGAATCCATTTTTCAAAGGATTCAAGCACATATCCACGCTCATCGCCGCAATTATTTCGAGCTCAGACTATAATTTAGTAACGCTACACGGCGAGAAATTATATTTCATCGCCCTACTCTTGTCACCCGCCTCGAAGCCATCAAGAATCTGTGATACTGAAGTATTGATCTTAGTACTATATGATACTCGACCATTCTCTGAGAAGACATCCAGTATTCAACGAGACAGCAATGGAATGTGAAACGTACTGAGCGGAATTTTGTTAGGTTCCATCCAGACATGGCCGGATAAAACCAATGCCGTTTAAGTTCAGGATTCTCAGCATTATATCAGAGCCAGATTTAACAGTAGGCTGACATAGAAAGGATGCTTTAGATCTGATCGAACATTACTGCGAGTAGGCGCGCGTACTCACCTCAGCCGGGGATCGACGACAGCCCTGCGATCTGAACCCATCGGATTGGTGCAACATTGGTGCCATCCGGTATGCGACAGGTGCCTGGCCACGCATTTCAGGTAATCCCTGCTCCACGTTGTGTAGTGTTTGCACGGCGGAAAAGGAATTCCCCAAAGCTTTGTGCCAATATCGGCAAAGGGTTTTGTACTTAAGATTCTAATGCACTGGAGCATCGCTGCAATTGATAAAACGGACCACATTTTAGGGCACGCTTTGAATACAAAGACATTATCGTTGACACGTCGCAAATTATGTAGTTTTGTTTGTTGAATTGAGGCAGATCTAGAAGTTCACAATGTGCTGAACTGGAGGATCACGTAATGTACATCTAGTTTTTTTGTTTTTGTTTTTCGTTTTAACCCTTTCAGACGCCACTCATGGACAACTGTCTGTGAATGCGTCAAATCGATACATCGTTATTTCAAGGCACTGGATATTCACTTACAACAAATATAATGTCGTAATTCGTTAATTTATGTGTGTTACAGTAATTAATTCTGATTCAATTTTCAATAAATATTTATTTAGTGTGAAGTCATTCATGCTCCGTTGTTGCATTAATAGAATGAAATATTACGCCATAATTATACAGCAAATTCGTTTTCGAGTATGTCCATTTGGAACAAGGAAAAATTATGCTTTTGACGTGACTCGTGGAAGGGGCACATCGAACGAGTCGTCGAACAGTGGAGTGCATTCAGCAAACTGATCATATACAACAGCACACTGCAAAATGATGTTAAATGAAGAGAAAATTATCATGCAAGAGGCTCATTTCATCCAAAGCTCCATGTACCTTGCTCTCTTAGTGTCTAGTCGTTACAAATGGAAAAAACAAGTGGTGTACACAATTGTCACGCTATATACACAATTGAGGACGTAGCGTGTCAAAGAGTTAAAAACTTTTCTTAACAAAAACGGTGAATTATTATTTAAAACGCCCACTCAGAACAATTTGCTTTAAACAAAAAATTAGTCAGACGCTGGATCCCTTTTAATTCAAGTGAGTGAGGTCAATTTTTAGGCACGCGGCATGCTAAGTTAAGAACAAAACAACCAAGACAGCAGCGTCAATTCCGTTTCACGTTTCACCGTCTCTCTTGCTATTTAACATATACCTTGCGATATGACATGCTATCTTCACGAATGAAAGAAGAGACGTTTCGAGGGCTTGTTTCTTTCTTAATGAAAACCTTAATGAAAACCAGCAGATAATGAAGCCAAGGATCACGTGCTACGTGCCGCCATCTGGCAGAGTGTTCCACACTCGCAGCCAAGGCTAAGAGCATCGCTGACTAACACTCCCAGTGCTAAGTGGACGGGGAGACGACCGCCGCTGTAGCTCTGTTGGTAAGAGCATCGGGCGCGTTATCCGAAAGTCGCAGGTTCGGTCCCTGCCAGCGGCAAGTTGTCTTTTCGTCCACATTACTTTCTTCACATCTGTATCACAATTATTACAATACACTTAAAACAATGCAATTAACGTCCCCTATGCTATTCTTGGCTTTAATATCTGCTGGTTTGCATTGATGCTATCTTCACGGCCGCTCGATCCTATGTTGTTCCAAGGCGGTGCACTTGATATGAACGGCGGTGGAGATCAAGGCGTTGAAATGAGCTCCCAGAGAAAGATGTCATATCATTACGCACCGCATGAACCTAGCACAGCTGCCTATTCGTAAGTAGCTAAATACCCTCTTCTCCTTTTTATTTGTACTCTAAGTATAAAGTAACCCTATCTTTAAGAAACTCAGGGGTACATAATGGGCAAAAAACAGCGCGCAGACGGACGGGACGAAGAAAGGGATACCGTCCCGTCCGTCTGCGCGCTGTTTTTTGCCCATTATGTATCACCAACTAGCCCAACTTTCAGTCTTGCTCAGGGGTACGTTGCACTAAGCCGCGAAAGGCTTGAAACAGCAAAACTGGACGATTCTGAAGACAAATCTGGGTGCTTCTAGGTTGTTTTAAGGTCTTAGCTAGGTGATGCCGGTTGTTTGTAGGTTGCTTCTAGGTCGTAGATAGGCTTTAGCTCGCTGGTGCTAGATTGTTGCTACGTCGATTCTCAGCGCAGAGAAGTTCGAGTTAACACAGACACGACAAGTATGTCCAAACTCCAGAGAACCTCGCGTTGAAACCAAGCGTTCGCTCCTCTCATAGATCTACGGGCTGTTTGCTATTGTAGCTAGGCAGAACTTGGCAAAATCAGTGGTGAGTAGTGGGATTTACTACATTTCTGTGGCACATACCCGTTTATGACGATGATAGTTTTCGCGTAGGGCGCACGGCACACACCCGCAGGCCGCACAAATTACGGCTAGCTAAAAGAGCTTGGCTGTTAAGACCAATTTTTTTAAATGTCCCACTTTTAATCACCCGATTCTTGGCGAATTCCCAAAAGGGAGGTGCGAGCCAACAGTTTAATGGATTACATCGGCAAAAATCGCACGCCTTCTGACGTTCACACCATTTAAACATACTATAATGGGCTCTGTTCACAAGTGTCAACAAACTGTGTTACAGTCGCAAAAGGAGGACGTTCAAAAGTGCGGCCTGGCGTTTTCATTTTGTTGTTTGGCATGCCATGCCCTCACGATCGCGCTGCGAGCTACCGGTGACACCAGGAATTATCGGCTACACTTCTCACCCTTCGAAGGGCAATAATGAGGAGCGAACAATTCCGTGCTTAATTTTTATCGCATGGACATGGCCAAGTAATGCCCGAAATAAAACATTCGGATTAGTATGAGCCGAATACGGATGTTAAAAGGCGATATGGGGCAAATCCAGCATTTTCTCTTGAATACCGGCTAGTCTAATTTCCCGAAATTTTAACTTCAGTGCAGGTTCGATGCGCTGCGATGACATGAAGGCACTGACAAAAATTATTACAGCAGGCTTGAGCATATTGTCCGTAGCAAGCAATCGCTTTTTTGCTCAATTCGTCAATTGTCTCGCTTTTCCTTCCTTTTAAAAGCAAAGTTGGCGTTTATAAAAGAAACTACTTAAGTGGTTTTATGCCACAGCTCCGGGAACTTGACTCGTCTATGTAAAATTGCAAATTTTTCGCACCCTTTCTACCAGACAATTTTAGTTTCAATCTTAGTTTAGTGCAGAGGAATCATATAATACAGTACGCAAAAGTGCCTTGCGAGCGCAATCTATGCAAAACATTGCTACTCTTCGATCCTCAAAGAAAAGCAAATGTCAATGCATTACGCATTAACGTACGCGCACTTATGTCCTAATGCTTTTTTTCTTGATGTGATCGCTTCCACATACTTGCATTGCATTAACTCTGTAAAGCTGCATTCTTATTTAATCTTACAGAGCTTTACACGTTTAAATGCGACACTTGGCTTTAATCATTGTTGGTATTTGTTGCTATAGTTACACTGTAGACGATTTTTTTGTTCTCTTCTAACTCGAAGTCCTCCAGTCATGTGCACTCTACCTTCACTAAATACGATAGGTCTAATGGCCCTACGGTGCCTCTAAATGAATGAATGAATGAATGAATGATGAATGAATGAATGAATGTGAATTGCAAGCAAAACAAGAATTCTGCGACAGTCGCCATGCGAACGAAGTTACGACAAGCATTCTAACAAAATTTCACGACACATAGCAGGCAGCTTTAGGTTGGGAGGAAATAAGTATAAATTAGAAGCACACAGCCTAACAGGCAGAACAAGAATGTTCGCAAGAAAATATGCCAAAAAGGTTTATTCAACAGTCCCATAATAGAAAGCTTCATTTTAGTATAATATTACGTTCTGTTTGTTTATTTATATTCTAACGTACATTTTATTCCATAAGGACCTTACTCCAAAAAGCAAAAAAATCATGAATTTACTGCTTACAATCTCAAATTAGGATTAAAATTTTTCTGCCTCAGCAATATCGGAATGATGTAGTGTGTTTAAAAGGCTCGGTGTCTACATACGGTGAATATTTCCGATGCAGTGCGGGTCATTCTGCGTGCTTCAAAATAAGAACAGCGACATGACAGCACACGCAAGTGGCTATGATTTGCTAAGGTACTCAAATAATGACATAAATACAAGCGCACTCTTATAGTTGAGGCGAAAGCGTCCATCTTCTGCAATGTGTACTTGATCTGGTGGACTGACAGCATTAAACAGCCAATACAATTATAATACAATTATCATATTTAACCTTTTGGTGTTCCTTAAGCAATCGTTATTTGAATAATTCATGATTTTATGTTTACATATGTAGGTGCTCCTTTATTTTTCCTCACAAATATTTTATAGCCGACCCATGGTGTGAAAACCGATCACGTCTGGGAAGTTCTGTGCAAGCTTCACAACACAAAAGAGCTCATTTTAGGGGCGAAGCTCCTTAAAGCGGCACCCGTTCGTCCCTCGTAGTTGTAGTCGTAGTGCGTAACCAGTCGTAACGCTAGTACCACTTCGTGGCCTCCATGGTGGTGCCGGTGGGAGATTTATCCTCTGCGTTGTTGAACAATAAAAATTCGCAGTGTGCGCGTTAACTAAAAGCCGAATTCTTCTGTCTCTCATTCCCCATTAGCAGCCATTGGCATGTTCCAGTAGGAAACGTTAGTAGAAGTAGAAGTGTAAGTGTTAGCTAAAAGCCGACTTCTTCTGTCTCTCATTCCCATTAGCAGCCATTGTTTACCTCCAAGGTAGTGCCTGGTGAGATTTCTCCTGTGCGTGATTAAACAATAAAAATTTTGTTCAAAACGCCGTTGATTGATGAAATAAACCAACGAAAGACGCCAGATGTTTTCTAAAAGCAAAACGAAAAGACGCGCCAAATGTTTCTAAAGCAAAACGAAAAGACGCCAGCTGCTTAACGAAAGACGCCACATGTTTTCTAAAGCAATGGTTTTCTAAACAATGAAAATTCACAGCGTACATGTAAAATTAAAGTGAGCTGCAAGTCGTCATAACTCATCGAACCTTTAGTATAAACGCGCCCGATCTCACGTCGGTGATGATGTACCGGGCAGAATTCACGGAAGATTCACGGTTTACCGATGTAACCTCCGCAGCTTCGCCCACTCATCATCATTCACTCCGTGGATATGCTGTGATTTTTTTTAAACATTAGATAGTGCCACAGTTACTGAATTCTTCTAAGATACTCTGCAGTTCACTTAAATTTTATATTCATGGCCTATTTTAGCATAGCTAGAAGCCAACGCCAGAAGTTTCAGTGATATGGTTTTAATTCTACAGACTATGGTATTCATAATGCTGCACCCATCAATGCCCAAGAAGCACAATTCCCGAGTCTTCAATGAGTCGCACAATCTACGGTAAGGTGACAGACGAAACTTTTTTTTTAAATAGCAGGCGAAAACACTCACCATCGGCAGCGATTTCGATGTCTGCTGGGTGCGAGTAGTAGCGGGGATTGAGTATTGGGGCATCGCGGTAGTTCTTGCTGCGCAGCTTGATGACGCCTCGGCTCTTGAGACGATTAAGCAGAGGAGCCAGTTGAAAAGAGTTGCGTCCACGGTACGGTTTGTAGAACGAGTTATATATCTGAGAAGATAAAACAAAATGCTCAAGCATGCAGCAGTGCAAACATACATACCGAAAACGGTCAGCCACGAACGAGCTCAATGCAACAAATAGGTTATAAGCTGCCGCTATTTTCTAGCCGTAATGAGCACGGATACGAACGAGCTACATTCGCGCAAGAACACAATTTCCCATACATCTTGAAGTCAGTCATGATCTCGATCATTAGTTTTGAGGCCATGGCTGTCTTTTAAGGCAGTAGCTAAGGAGACGACCCGAGTCGCAGAAAATGCGGTGTCATCGGCGTCAGCAGCTTCGTCGGTGAACGAAGGATCACGATGGATGCAAATAATAAAATGGAGGATCCGACCCAAAATCTTACCCAGGAATTCTGCGTGGCAGTCAAGTGTTCTACAGCCAAGCCATGCCAGTCTTTCTGTATATCCCTCATGGTGTTTATTAGAATATCTATCAGGGGAAAGAAAAAGTCGGGCGTAGCCTGCACTAGTGCCGCAAGGCTAAAGGCACACCGAAGCTGATCGGTTCCCAGCAGGTCCTGGCCATACGGGGTGACGCCAAGTGATGCTTAGTCACACGACGGAATGCCAAGTGATGCCAAGTTCCACTCGAGTCCAGCACAATCGCCTCTCGTCGTTTCGGCCGTACTACGTCGTGGACTACTTTAAACGAATCGAGTCCAGCAGTCTCGCTTGGCAGCGCGCCGCGATTCCCGGTAGGCGGCTTCCTCATCGGCAGTGCGAACATTCTTCGGTCTCCCCATGTCGGCGTCTGGCGCCGCGCGCCGTCGCCACGTGCCGGCTTTATACAGAACGAAGGAGTGCATGCGCAGTTGTCCATGACGTCATGTCTGGCGCGTCCGAGCGGTTGCGTGCAGCGTCCAGGCAGGCGGGCTGGTGGCGGAGCAGTGTATGGGCTAGCGAAGCAGGCGCACAGCTGTGCAACCGGTTGCTAGGTGACGCGCGGTGACGTCGTCGCGGCGCGGAGATATTTGTTCGCATTGGACAGATTACAGCCAGCTTCAACAGCTCCGCTGATAAAAATTTAATCAATATAGATGACGCAGAGCAACAATCACATAGCGACAATAAGCCTACAAGCACTGCTAAGGAAACACTCGACGGCCAACATAAAATACACACTATCAGGAAGACTTCTTCCTCTCGCTTTTTACGCAAAGGTGACAAGGCCGAGAACCTCACCAAGACGGGGTACCAATCCGGTACAAAGTCGAGTTCATCCTAAATTTCCTTGAAGTAAAAAAATAACGAAAGAAGGAAATTTTTTTCAACTGGCTCGTTTCTTTGTTAGACACAAACAAATGAATCCAACAGGCAATCAGGCCAGAGAAACCTCATGAATTGCTTTCTTTAACCCTAGTGCAGTAATAGTGACGCAAATTTCAATGAAGAACAGTTGTCGAAAACCATCCTTTCCATCGGCGAAATCCGAACCCAGAACCTTCGAATTGTGCCTCCGATTCTCTAGCAACTGAGATAAGACGGAAGGTGCTTCCCCATTCTCTTCGCTGGGTGTTTCTGTATGTGCAATCTCTGGGAGTGTTAGCCAGCGCCACTCGTAGCCAAGGCGGCGAGTGTGGAGCACTCATCTTTGCCAGAGAGCGTCAAGTGGAACGTGTTCTTTCCACGAAGCAGGCATCTAACCAATAACGCGTCGCATGATAACCTATGTGATTAAGTTTTCCGGGGCAGATTGTCGCTATTAATAAAAGAAAGAAGGGGAATTTTTCGAGCGGCTTCTTTTCTTGTTACGACACAAAAAAATGAATACAGCAGACAATATGGCCAGGAAAATGAAAGGGTTCATTAATTGTTGTCATTAACTGTAGTATAGGAATAATGATGTAAATTGAAATGAATAAAGCGGAGGAAAAATTACCCTGCGAAACATCCACAGAAGTGGACGGGGAAGCGTCTTCCGTTGTAGTTCAAATGGTGCAGCATCGGAGACGTAACTGGAAGGTTGTGGGTTCGGATTCCACCGAGAGAAAGTGTGATTTTTTGTCCACTTTAATTTATTTCATTCAACAGAGTACTCAGGCAGCAGGCAAGTCGAGGCGATCTCTCGGGATCTAAAAGCATTCGGCTGCTACGTCTAGTGTTGATGCACGTCTTTAACTTTAGCTAGCACACACGGAACATATTGCACAGAAGTTCCCGCTTATGACGTTCACTAAATCCCGAACCGCAGCACACTACGTGTCTTGTTTAACAATGTTATTTTAAGTGATTTAGCATAGACTCTCCCGTAGCTCTTCTAGCACCGCGTGACAAAATTAACATAACTCAAAGCAGCTTAAAGAAACAAACACTTACGTCTTGGCGGAGTCCTAAGTCGAGCAAGAAACGCTCTGCCTCGATGTTGGCCGCGGACACGCTGTTCAATACGACCTCCACATCCGGATAATCGTAGGGGGCAAACGACGTGTTCACAAACGCAACGGCCTCCATAGCGGCAGGTAGTGACAGAGCCCCTGCGTTTTACAATGTACGTAAGCCAGGTTCAAAATAGCGAAACGATCGAACACATACTATGAGTCTGAACACGTGCATATTCAAGTACAGCGCGTGATGGACGAGCTCCCCCCTAGCGATGCGTAAAGCTTTCCCCCCTTGTCGCAGGTATACGTGTTATAAGTCTAGTCATCGCCTCGTAATTAATTGAATAATCGGAAGCATATATTATGTTTCATCGTGGCCTTTCGATCACAACAACTGCGCCTCTTATTCGATTAATATAGGTGGCACAGTAGTAATTGTATGCATTCGAGGACGATAAGACAGAAACTGCCATAAAAGAAGGATACGGTGAATACCACTCTACTCTACGTATAGCAATGAAGGAAGCCTTTACTAAATTTCACATCAAATCATTCAAAAAGTAATAAAAGAGGGCATTGCCTTTTTCTTGCATTCGTTCTCCGTTGCAAAAATCTTGTCAGGGTGGGCTACTAATAAGCTTTCATAAACAATTTGTAAGACTAACACAAACGAAGACGCCATCGCACAAACCCGCCAAAAGATGCGCAAACATTTGAAGACAAATGAAATCCAGGCTGGGGCTGACGAATGGACCACCACAACAACAAATTACGCGGTCATACCATACACTCACAGAGTGCTAACGGAGTGAAAAACGTTGCCAAACGATACGGTGCTGGCGTGGTATTTTCGTATCAACATAAGCTTGCTGCTATGTGCGCAAAAGTGCAGAAAATCATTGATGAAGAAACCAAAGGTATTGAAATTGTTCCTCTCAACTTTGGTAAAAACCATACTTTCCACTATACAGATTGCAAGGAGGCCATTGTTTATCAGATTTCAGTATCATGCGCGAAAATTTACATAGGTCAGAGGGGGAGGTGTGTGAATGTTAGTCTTAGCAAACACGAACGTTCATTGTCAGAGACAAAGCCGTTTTCTCTTGTCGCCCATTGTCAGGAATGCGGCTGCGCACCCTTCTTTAGGGACATGCAGATACTTTCACACCATAAACAAGAGATAGCAAGAAAAGTTACAGAAGCATTCTACATTCGAAGGAAAGGTGATTACTGCGCCAGCTTGCCGTAAATTTCGCTCAGTGAATCAGGATTTGCGTATCAAAATAGCACCTGCAAAATAAGAATTCACGGTGTATATGTTTTCTTACCGGCGCATGTCACATCCTTTCTTAATTCTTCGTGATCGCCCGTCAGCGCTGCATTAACCAAAGATTGTGCTGTACTTATAACTAGCAGATAAACAAAATTTCTGAGAAGCAAAGGCGTCTCCAAAACTGGAAATGTGTCCTTTAGTCACAAAAATTGTCTTGGGTATGTAGTTTTCCTGTTGTTGATCTTCACCTTTTTTTTTAAATAGTCTTCTTGATTGTCAGCGATTTTTTTGCGCTATGTTTAGTATGTTGTAGCTTTTTTTTGTTTCGTTTAGGACGTTCGTCGCAGTCATAAGTTGGTTACCGTGCTTGGCTGCTGACCTGAAAGACGCAGGCTTGTTTCCGGCCGTGGCAGTCGCACCTTGACGGAGGCGAAATACTCGAGGCCGGTATACTGTGAGATGACAGGGCAAGTTTAAAGAGCCCCAGGGGCTTGAAATTATCCTGAGCCCTCTACTAAGGCGTCTCTCATAGCCTGAGTCGCCTTGCGACATTGAACCCCATAAACCAACTAGCCATTTCAAGTATCGATTGTTTTTTTTTCTTCTGCGATGTGTATTTCTTGGGCTTTTCATCACATTGCTCCACCCGCTAGAAATGAGCACTAACAGACAATAATGCCAAGGAAAGTATAGGGGATGTTATTAGTAGTAAATGTAAGGTAAATGTGAAGAAAGAAAAGTGGACGAAAAGATGATTTGCCGCGGGCAGGGACCGAACCTGCGACCTTCGAATAACGCGTCTGATGCTCTACCAACTGAGCTGCGGCGGAGGCCATTCCCCCCCCCCCCCCCCCCGTCCACTTTATAGGGTATATATAACGTGGGAGCGTCAGTCAGCACCGCCAGTATCCATGACGGCGAGTGAGGAACACTCTTTTTTTCTGCCTGTTAGCATCACGTAGCACGTGAACTTATTACGAGCTGGCAGCTGACCAATAATCCCTCGCATACTACCTGAAAGCATCAAGTCTGCCAGAACGAGACCCTCACTATGAATGAAGGAAAGAAGTGTTAATTTTAAGCACTCGTTTAAGGGATCTGACAACGCTCACCCCTCACTATAGGGACTCTAGAAGATAAATCTTCGGGGAACACAAGTTCTTCTCCTTCGGGTCAGATCAGAAACTGTACTTTGTAAACGATAGTAGTCAGGTGGCCTGACTTGCAACGACGACGGATTGCTCTGTGCCGCTGTCATTCCGCTTCATACTGGCAGAATTTTTATGTAGGTGCCAAATTATAAGTACCTTCTTGAGCGTCACCTCTGAGCATACCTTTAGGGTTCTCGAGATGACGCTCTTCGATGGATATACGGTCCGAGTCATAGGACCTTCCTGGACTTCATGGAGGAAACACAGTCGCACAACTTTGCGTAATGTGTATTGATGTCATAGGTCAAACTAACGCGATAAAAAAAATTCGTTGTCGTGGCAAACGATCTTTTTTACTGCTTCCCCTCTGAGACTTCTTTGTCTCGTGCTGCCATATCACGACCATAATTACATTACATGGCACGATCGGACACAAGGTTATCTTACAAAGATTCTACTGTTGCAGCGGTGGACTCAAATATCTATTGTGATCTCACCTGCTTTTGTTTTAGCGTACTCTGTGACTACATCCATATTTTGCGGATGTAGTCCAGCATCAACGTCGGTGGTGGCAGCCATACCACCCATGAACATGTGGTCCTGAAGATTCTCGCCCACAGGAAGGTCCGCGACCACTGGAATCTGCAGTTCAATGTATTACGACTGTCGATGTGAGATAAACATGGCGTACAGTTACAGCATGCTTGTGTAAGGATCCACTTGCTTCCAAAAAGGACGCTAATATACAGCATGAAAATGGCTAGGAAATACACTACAGGTTACAACAAACAGTATGAAATTATGCTTACAGGTCTAGATTGAATTAGCATAGTTACAGCCGTCCATTAAGCAGTGAAATCTATCTGAAAGACAGCTATGACATCCTGCTATACTGGAACTGCCGGCGCTGCGGCTGGCCAACCACTACGCAATGTTATGCGCAGCCAGCGAATACCGTGTCATTTGGGCAACGCTTTGCCTATTAGCGCTTACAATATATGCAACTAACATTTTTTTATGTAGCGGAATTGAAAAGTTGTGCTTACGCCCAGCTCCTCTAGATCCCTCGCGGGTCCTACTCCTGACAGGAGCAGCAACTGTGTTGAACCGATGGTGCCGCCCGACAGAATGATTTCCCGCCGAGCTCGCACTTTTCGGTGGAGGAGGGCTCCGTGCTTCTTGAATTGGACTCCTACAGCTCGCTTGTTTTCGAAAAGGATCTATGAAATCAATTACGATTAAATAAACGCAAGTATAAATTTGCTGAGTACTACGCGTTCGTTAAAGTACGGTGCCACCCTTGAAAACGATGTTTTTTGGGGGGGAAAAAAGCGAACTTCGCTTTTTGATATTTTAAGAAACTACAGACATTCGAAATTGTGTTGCTGCAAAAATGACGTCCCTATGTGTTCCTGTTCAAGAGTTATGTTGATTTTTAGAACTACCGGTAGACCTCCATGAAACCAAGGCTGACATTTTGTGAAAACGAAACGCACATTTCAATCCATAAAACAAACTTATGCTTGTGCTCAAATACGCAGGATACATGTAGATTAGTTTGTAATGAAGTGTATTAAAGTTTAATAACATTAAACAACAGTAATCGCGACCATTTTTATTCAAATTGCGCAAATTGCCACGTGGGGGCACACGAAGTGACATCGTGTTTACGCTGCACAGACGTGTTGTTGTCGTGTTGTTGCACTATGTGAGAATTGAAACTTGGGCTAGTTGGTACTCTTGAAACTGAGCTAGTAGAGCTGTTGTACTACCATTGTGAAAGCTATTTTTTAGTCGTCAGTGTCATATATTGTTGTCTGACAGAATATAACAAGATATGGCTAAGTTTCGAATGAAACAAAGGCCGAAACACAAAGTGTGAAAAGTTGGTGTGCCTACAACCGAGTGAAAACCCTGGGCACAGCATGAGACAAGCACAGTGGAGAATTTTACAAAAACAGCATGAGCGAACTGAAGCCTGTGTATGCAGACGTCTCTCCAGACGATATGTTTTGACGAAATGTGTCTGCGCAAAAACCCAAAACGCGAATGAATGCTTCAATGGGATGCTCTGGCAGCGTGTCTCAAAAGATGTCTATGTAGGCCTGGGCACTCTTTTGTTTGGACTATAAGATTGTATATGTCAGTTCAACAATGGAAATAGTGGCACGCTGCATATCTTGAGGCAGGCTGGTGTCGGTCCTGTCTACTACATCACAGTAGCTTGGCTCAGCAGGGACCGAACTCGCTTGAATAACGGCAGCCACCAGTCAACGGGTGACGAAAAACAAGGCCGAAAAAAATCTAGTCGCTGCTAAACAATCTCACGGTCAACTCGCGGCAGCTAAGGAAGGTCTCAGCTATGAGCTTGGCAGCTTTTAGTGTCCCACAACCTTCCAATGATGTATATAACACGTCTGGAAAACATCTTTCTTGTTTTTCTCAAAACTTCATTTTCAGTTGTTTTTTGTTGCGCAAGAAGTCATACCTTTTGAATGAACCAATATTTTAACTTCCTGTGCTTCTTTATGGAAGAATAATCTGTGCAATGAACAAGGATAATTGAAAACCACGAATAACTTTTGATGTTATAAGGTTTCAAGTGAAATGCAACCACCTGAAATGATACAATTTTAGATTTCTTGGTTATATTTACTTAATATCGACGACAGCGCAAAGATTCTAGTTCATTGCACAGCCTGCATGTACAGCTACATTGCTGCCAAGCAATTTTCGTTTTATGTAATTTTGGGTACATATTTTGGGTAATTTCAGTAATTAAATATTGATTAGGCGCACTTTTTTTGCCTAACATACTTGAAGTGTCTTTTCCAACAGCCCTTCTTAAGGCAGACACAAAGCAATCAGCTGAGGATCAAAATTTAAAAAGATTTCCAAGAAGGTGGCACCATACTTAAAGAGACAATAAAAAGCATCTATTTAAAATGAAGAACGCAGGCAGATAGGTAGAGTTGGTAGGTGTCCGTGATGAATATGAAACAGCGTTACGAACATGGGGCAAAGCAGAAAGAAGTGACGCATGCGGCCCTAACCAACGGCGCCGGGTGTGTCACTTCTTCATGCTTTGTCCTCTGTTTGTAGCTCTACACCTGTCATCTCTTTCACCGTGCCTCTTAAAAATATAGCTGGTAGCGGAATGCATCTAGTATATACATCTGTTGCGCTTTTCTTTTTCTGAAATAGCCAAATCCAGAAACCGAAAGTGGACTTAATTTCACGGGAGCGTAAAGCACGCCTACCTATCTTTCACTTTTAAAATAATCGTAATCTAAATGGGGCAATTCCTTAAAACTTGAACTCAAAAGGCAGTCTTGGATTTAAAATGAGCCAAATTCTGCATCTGTTTCAATGAAACGGAGCCTGATCAATTAAACCAGCGCTGCGTCGACAATTGTGACCAAGACAACTAAATGGCCGCGTCCAACCTATTTTATTTGTGTCCTATTTGCTTTACTTTCGTGCTTTTGTTCCACAATTAGTTTTTCTTGGGCGAGTTGGCACTTACTGTAGGACATTATGCTGTAGGGCAAAACTTGAATATAAAGAGTAAGAAGCCGACTTTCTTACTTTCCGCCGTTTAGTGTTTCTTGACGAGTTTCGCGCCGCAGTATCATGTCCTCATTTCGCTCCGAGGCGGTATATTTCAAATAAAGGACAACTGAAATAGACATTTTAGGCACCGATCTGTTTCTTGAATGAGAAGGAATGATCTGAGACGGCATTGCAAAAAACGAGCTAAGAAGGAGAAGAGCTAAAGCATTTTTTCATGGCCTTCAATAGATGCCAAGAGCAAGAAAAATCACACCATCTCCCGCTAAAGGGGACCATGAGGCGATGCGTTTCGGCATGTAGATCCCCGTTTCAGAGGGGGAGTGGTGAGGGGGAAAGGGGAGAGGAAAGGAAGAGAGGGAGGGGAAAGGGTAAGAGAGAGTGGAAGTGGAGAGGTGAGTGGAGAGGGAAAGGTGGAGGGGAGAGGGGAACTGGAGAGGGTTTCCGCATGCGAGGTGATAGTGGTCACGCCGCACACCACCACCATCACCGGATTGAACTCCGCTATAAGATGCTTCACATCTAAAAACGCTGCCGACAGTTCCGAATGGTGCGCCTTTTTCCTGGAAGGACCACTCGTTCAATTCTAGTCATCGCCATTACGGCCATGCAACAAAGGGTGGCACCGACGGCAGCACAAGGATCGTGTTAATTTTGTCGCAAGATATTCGTATATCGTTCATTCCCTGCGATTTAGATTTATTTCATGGGCTAATTCAAACCGAAATGAATTGCCCCAATCCATGAGAGCCAAAACCAAATTTTGCTCCTTAATACCGACGATAGTGGGCTATATAGATTTTAGCCGCAAGATAGAATTGAGGTATATTGGTGATATGAGCCCAGTGACAAAAGATTGTTGGAGCAGGCCCGACGATAGTGTCAGTAGTAAAAAAACTGCGTTTTTCGCATCTTCAGTTAGAGTGTACTCGGCTCTTTTAGAGAAAAAGAGCCACATTTTATTTTTAATATATCCCATTGTTGTAACTCGAGCTTCCGTGAGCGGACATTGATGGCTAATCTGTAGGGCTGTGCGAATATTCGGAAATTACGAATCGAGTAGTGTTCCATTCAGCTCGGTACTCAGATATTAATAAAAATACCTAGTATTTTTCGAATAATAGGACCTCACGGAAAAACTTCAGAAGAACAAAACGTTCGAAGAGACAGGGGTTTAATGTTTTAACCACTGAATTACCAAGATGCATGCAGCCCAAGGTTTTGCGGAACTATCGACGGTATATCGATTACAGCAGGAGTCTCAAATATTTTTTTTTGTGTGTGGGGCACCCCGTGCGGGCACCAACTTTTTGAAACATAACCGCGTGAAGTAAAATCGCAATGTTTTAGAACAGGCGTCCAGATTTTAGTCATTCTGGCGATCGGTATCGATGTCTGGATCCCGACGACAAATCCCCTTCAGGACATTTGCGTATGTTCGTATGCGTGCATGCTTGTGAGGAGACGACGACGAAGTTCCGTGCGTTCGGCTGGCAGTTTCCTTCGGTGCTGAAGTTTTTAGGGGCGAAGCTCCTTAAGGCGGCACCCGTTCGTCCCTCGTCGTGGTCGTAGTAGTGAGTAACAAGTCTTACGCTTTGACCTCCAAGGTGGTGCCGGTGGGAGATTTCTCCTGTGCGTTGTTGAACAATAAAAAATTCGCAGCGTGCGCGTTAACTAAAAGCCGAATTCTTCTGTCTCTCATTCCCCATTAGCAGCCATTGGCATGTTCCAGTAGGAAACGTTAGTAGAAGTAGAAGTGTAAGTGTTAGCTAAAAGCCGACTTCTTCTGTCTCTCATTGCCATTAGCAGCCATTGTTTACCTCCAAGGTAGTGCCTGGTGAGATTTCTCCTGTGCGTGATTAAACAATAAAAATTTTGTTCAAAACGCCGTTGATTGATGAAATAAACCAACGAAAGACGCCAGATGTTTTGTAAAAGCAGAACGAAAGAACGCCAGATGTTTTTCTTAAAGT
Organism: Rhipicephalus sanguineus; assembly: GCF_013339695.2. Taxonomy (NCBI): domain Eukaryota; kingdom Metazoa; phylum Arthropoda; class Arachnida; order Ixodida; family Ixodidae; genus Rhipicephalus; species Rhipicephalus sanguineus. Next base: position 18,108,807 of record NC_051186.1, read on the forward strand.
GTAGTAGTAGTAGTTGCATGTAGCCACCTCGCCCGATCGTCAACGGGCGAGGTGGACCGGCAACGGCGCGAGGACCCTGCCGTACGAGAGTTAAATCACACTAAAAGACATACTTTGCGGGCGATACACTCTAGTGAGCTTTCAACTTTTCGTCTTAATGTACATGATAAAGAAATTATTTCTACGAAAAACGCAAGGCACACCTTGAGCAATATGTTTGGTTTTGGGACGCTAAATGGAACCATGAGGCGATGCGAAGCCGGAGCACTTGCACGATCGCGTTCCGTTGGCTTTCGTTGGGCATGCTACCGACCTCGCGTCGTGGAACGCGCGTCCTGTCTTCCCTCTAGCCTTGCCTTTAATTCGCACAGGGCGAGCGGGGAATGCGGTCGCTCTTTCGCTCGGGAGCGGACTTCTTCCTTGCATTTCACCGATCACAAGTGATAATGAAGGGACCACGTAAACCAACAGTACAATAAAAGTTTGATGTTTAATATATACACGATGTTTCACACTCTTTATATTATGTACTGGGCGCATTTCACGGAAGAGTTTCACGGTTTACAGATGATTCCCTCCGTAGCTTCGCCCCACTCATCATCATTCACCCCGTGGATATGCTGTGATTTTTTTCTATTTTTTGTGCGTCATCGTGCGTCATCGTGCATCTCCAACACCCAGCACTATTTGTACTGGCTTTCAAGATTTCTGCTTTGCTGGGAGACCCTCCCTGCAAAGCTTGCTATGGAGGAGATGGTGGTGGACCCGTGTAGCGGCAGGGATAGGCCTGCGGCTGCAAGGAAGCGGCTCAGCTCTTCGGTGGCATCAGAAGCTGCCGACTCCGAGTCTGACGTTAGGTCAGATGACTCGGATGCCTTTGTACCTGCTAAGCATCGGCGGTCAAAACGGAAGTCTACGACATCCTCCTCAAGTGAAGAGACTGTCATATACAACACCATTGTGACTACGACAGTAGCGTATGTGCCAGTCGACGTCACGGTAAGCCTGAACGCTATCTCCAAACAGAAGCTTCATGACCTTTTCTTCAAACTGGCCCCTGGTCTGATTCAAGAACTTCGAGTCAACCCTAGAAAAAATATCATTGCTGTGGACACAACAGATGAGAAGACGGTGCAAACCCTGCTATGCGGTGTCAACACGCGGGCTTATATACCACAGGGCGCCAATGTAACAGCCGGAGTTATATCTGATGTTGACCTGGAACTTTCAGACGATGTCTTGAAAAGCATGATCGTTTGCACGCCACCATGCAGAATCATCAGCGCTCGAAGGCTCGGCTCTTCAAAGTGTGTGAAGATTCTTTTCGACTGTGAAAAGCTACCTAGTCATATAAAGGCCGGACTAGTGCGATACCCAGTTGGACCTTTCATACCAAGGCCCCTACAATGCCGTAAATGTCTCAAGCTTGGACATGTACAAGGCTTCTGCACAAGTGTGGTCATCTGTGCTAAATGTGGCGGAAATCACGACGCAAATTCTTGTGACAGTGCAACATCTCGGTGTCCTAACTGTAATGGTGAGCACTTGGCAACAGACAAGGAATGTCCCATGCTAAAGAAAAAACTGAAGGTCCTTAAAGAGAAAGCGAAAAAGAAGGCATCAGGAGACAAGATGCGTAGCCGTACTAGCCGTGAAGCAGCTGCAAATGGCACAACCAAGGATGTACCTGCACGTTCGAAGAATAGTACAGTCAGCTTGAATCGGAGTGACGGAGGGAGGCACAATTACTGCATTTCGGCAACATCGTGGCCGGCGCTTCCATCAAAACCGTCGGATCCAGTCAACTTCAAAGGTCGCTCCGCCGAAAACGTCAGAACCAGCTTTCGACAAGGCCCCGTCTACAACAGAAAATACTGTAAATAGGGCGCCCAAAGCGGCTTCAGTCAACGACGATGCCCAACTTATCAATCTGCTTAAGATGCTTGTTAACGTCGTCAGATCTCTGATCGCCGGTCGTCAAACACCAGCAGCATTAGCCGCAGAACAGCTTTTGGAGGCTCTCGTTCCAGTTATCGACGGCCTTCACTAAAACATGAACACTCGTCGAAAGCCCCGTCCCTATGTATTGCAGTGGAATGTCAGGTCTCTACGACCGCGCCATGCTGATTTAGTCCTTAGGCTCCTTGCAATGAACGCCCCGCCGGATGTTATAGCTCTTCAAGAAACCAACGTAAGAAAAGATGAACTCCGACTTCCAGGCTATGTAGGCGTTCACAGCAACGCTCGATGCATGGCGCCGGCATGTGGGTCTTTCCAGTGCACGGACACCACACATCCACGAAATGCTTCAAAAGCGTCATTGTACATACGAGCTGACCTACATTTCTCAGTTATTGACGCAAGTGACATATGCGATGCCGATTTTGAGTGCGCAGCTGCTGCTGTGAGTCTCAGGGACACAATTACGACTGTGGCAAGCATATATTTTCGACCGACACGATCTTCGGACATCACGTTACTGGAGTGTCTAGTATCCCGGTGTGGCCCGTCATTTCTGCTATGTGGAGACTTTAATGCTCACCATCCTCGTTGGTGTTCTCGCCCACAAGACAATCGTGGAGTGGAAATCAATGAGCTTATTGTTAAACATGACCTGCAGATACTTAATGACGGCTCATCCACATTTGTCGGCAGAGGAAAGCAACAATCCACCATTGACCTTGCCATATCAACGAGAGATGTATGCCTTACCTGGTCACGTGAAGCTGACCCATGGGGCTCAGATCATCTGCCGATTTGGTTGGTTCCCGAACATTCTCCTAGCCGCCAGAGTGCTGCCTACAGTGTGATAAATTGGGACAAGTTCCGTCGGCTGATTGCAGGAGCACCGTCACACGACAACTTGTTCCAACTCGTGAGGGAGTGTCTACAACAAGCTACGGTACGACGACTGCGACCAAACCGATACTGCGATAAACCGACGACTGCGATAAACCAAACCCCGATTTGAAGCTCTTGAGGCTACGTGCTTGTCGACGACGCGCTTACAGGAGGGCGCAGCGTTCCAAAAGGAGTTCTGATTGGACGCTATATAACCACTTAGATGCAGCCATACGGCGGCACACAAAACAACTTCGTCGAAGGAGCTGGGCCGCATTTTGTAGCTCATTACATACGGCGAACGGTTTTGGAAGTGTATGGCGCATATTGAAGGCCCTCCGAACTCCCGAGGTCTGCAAAAATCCAACGGCAGCCTTGTGCATAACGACTGGACGGTCTCCGCAAATTCTTGCGGAAGAACTTGCCGATCTTTTCGCCTCTCCTATGTCAAGAGACAACGCAAGCGGCGACCTGAATTCGTTGACAAGTGATAGTTCGATGACAATTTTCTGTGGTCCCCCCTGTGAGATGGATCAAGCAGACTTTACTCTCGACGAGCTGCGCCATGCGCTCAGCCTTTCATATCGTCGCACTGCTCCAGGCGAAGATGGTGTTACGTACCAAGCCTTGCGAAACATCGATGAAGCCTTTCATCAGGGTATCCTAGACGAATACAACAAAGTGTGGAGAACGTCTCTGATTCCTACTGAGTGGAAATCATCTGTGGTGAAGCCACTTTTAAAGCCTGGGCGCCCTGCACAACATTTGAAGTCATACCGGCCAATATCGCTAACTTCTAACGTTATGAAGTTGATGGAACGAATGGTACTGTTTCGTCTGGACGACAGATTACAGGAGCTCTCTTTCTTCCCTGATGTCATGAGTGGATTTCGTCGTCACCGTTCAGCCCTCGACAGCATCGCAGATCTTGTATCATCACTGGAATCTGCTCGAGCAAGCAGGCACTCTGCGTACGTTCTATTTCTTGACATACAGCAAGCGTTTGACTCGGTACTACATAGGGCGATTATTTGCGCACTTATGACTGCGGGAATTTCAGGTCGTCTGCTACATTTTGTGCGTGATTTTCTATCGGAGCGCAGGATGAAAGTACGCGTCGGAGAAGCAACGAGTCAATCTCGCACTGTTAATTGTGGCGTCCCGCAAGGCAGCGTCTTGTCGCCGCTTCTCTTTAACAGTGTGCTAGCTGGACTTCCAAGCCGATTACCGCAAGAATGTGACTTTCCACTAGGCATAGCGATTTATGCCGATGATATCGCACTATGGGTAAGCGGTCCGTCACACCATGGTCCCCGTCTTCGTGGAATATTGCAGAGAGCTCTGGATGCAACTTCAGAATACTTGGTGGAAGTTGGCCTGCACATTTCACCTGCGAAATCAGCCGCCATTGCTTACCACCCTAGGCAACGCGCTCGTCGAAGCATGAGCAGGCTACACTTTCAAGACACACCGATACAATGGGTACAGCAACACCGCTACCTGGGCGTAATCATCGATGATCGTCTTTCTTGGCGCCCTGCTGTTGCCTCTGTGCGGCGCAAATCGCTGTCCCTGTTCAAGTATGTGGCCGCCTTGACTGCTAGGGGCGATGGTATTGACCAGACGACAGCGCTACAGGTGTACCAATCATCTGTACTCTCTTGCGTGGTGTATGCCTTGCCAGTCTTGAATGTTGCGCCTGGTTTAATGTCTCAACTGGAACGGGATCATCGTGTTGCCCTCCGAGTCATACTTGGCTTACCTCGAGAGGCCCAATCTATTCCATTACTCACTGAAGCACACCAGTTGCCCCTAAGGCTACAAGCTGACCAGAGAGCGTTACATCATATCGAGCGCATGCACCGCGCCCCAAATGGCAAAGCACTCGTTAATAGGCTGATTCGGCGCCCGCTCTCTCGCATGGGGAAAATAGCGGCTTTGTTTACTGGCATTACTGGCAATTCGGACAAAACCACCTCTGTGACATCATCGAAAGGGCACAGTCAATGCATCTTCCCATTCACCTGTCAATTCCAGGAATACGCAAAAAGTGTGACCAACCTGTTTCGGCACTATTCCAATTAGCCCAGTCACACTTATTTGAAGAATTTGGAGATTACGTTAAAGTATTTACGGACGCATCTGTACGCAGCGATGGCCTCGGCGCTTCTGCAGCTTTCTTTTGTCCTTCGACAGACATCAGACGAGTGTTTAAATACATCACCCGTCATCATCAGTGACTGCGGAACTCGCAGCGATTGATGTCGCCCTTAAAGGGGTCATGAAGCACCCCTTGGGCTGATTGAAAAAACACATCCTGCGGAAAGCTGACACGGCTATGAACTGCTCTGCCAAATATTACAGTCGTGCGCGCCCGCGTAATGGCCACAAGCGGAGCGCGAAGTTGCCGTTTCCCCAGGCACCCTCTTTTCAAACAGAGGCCGGTTCTCACTCTCGTCGGTGGGCGGGGCGTCTGTCCGCTGTACGTCGCAAGAGACATAGCATGCTTATTGGCCGATAGCCGACGTAAATCGAGAGCGGCGTTCGGATCAGATGCGCTTCTTGCCGCGGGGTGCCGCCATAGCCGCACTCGCGCAAGCGAATCACAGCGGGAGAGCGATCGCGTTTCATGACGCGCGCTGGCGTAACTTCTTTCCCCTATGCCATCCCTCCCTGTCTAGCTTCCAGTGCGCTCGCCGGCACGAGAAAAGAGAGAAAGCGCTGGGAGCGTGCGCCAAACCCCCGTAACTCCGCTGATTCTTGACGGATTCGAGAAAGTTTTGCGGCAATCGATTCGGGAGGCAGTACACTCCGATACTGAGGCCATTAGATCATTACTTGAAAAAGTGGTTCATGACCCCTTTAAGTACGTGCAAGAAGGACTGCCTACATCGAAAGTCGTCATCCTTACAGACTCTCGTGGTGCCCTTAGCAGACTCACCGGAAAAGAGGCCGACAGCCCTATTCTATGCAGTATCGTAGAATCAGCCCACAAAATTCTCTCACGCGGGATGTCCCTAGCTGCCCAGTGGATACCTTCACACGTGGGCATTGCTGGAAATGAAGAGGCTGATCGCCTCGCTTCATCTTGTAATCATGATGACTGTGACTGCCCGGAAATTTCGTCTATGATGGACAACGCTCGTCTGCTTATACGCCGCCACCTCCTAAAGCAGCACCCAGACCAGCGTGTCGCGAACGGATCGTTTCCTCCCCGTGTTCGTGGTCGTGGCTTGCCTCGTCGTTCCAGAGCACTGTTATATAAACTAAGAGTCGGTTCAGTATTGGTGCGCGAACGCTTATTCCGTCAAGGACGTGTGAACAGTCCGTTGTGTGCAGCTTGTGGCTCATGTGAAACACTTGAGCATCTTATAATACACTGTCCCGCGTTTGCTACGCAGCGGGCTTTGCTGATTAAGGAATATAAATTCCTCGGACTTAAATGCGCGACCATCGACGATTACCTCTTTCCGAGAGGTTGTGTATCTCGACGCGACCAGGCCCATCGAGCTCTGCTGACCTTTATGGACCAAACAGATCTGGCCACCCGTCTATAAGCGTTCCTTTTGTGTGTGTGTGTGTGTGTGTGTGTGTGTGTGTGTGTGTGTGTGTGTGTGTGTGTGTGCGCGCGTGTGTGTGTGTGTGTGTGTGTGTGTGTGTGTGCGCGCGTGTGTGTGTGTGTGTGTGTGTGTGTGTGTGTGTGTGTGTGTGTGTGGTGTGTGTGTGTGTGTGTGTGTTTACCTATTTTTGTCCAAGTCTTCGTCAATTTTTTTTCTTCACTTTCCTATCTCCTTTCCTCTTTTTCTCCTCCTAACTTCCTTTCCTCTGTCTCTTCCCTCCTCCCGAAAGAGCAGGCAGGCGTTGTGCCCCTCTTGGTGGCAGTTGCCAGCTTGCTCTCTCCCTCTTTTTTCTGTGTCCTTGTGCTTGTATGTATACAAATCAAATAAATAATATAAATAAATCCCCTTCAGAAATGGCCCATACATGAGATACGGGAAAGGCCGCGTTGCTAGCGACAACGTTAGCTGACATTTTTGTATAAACTGCAGCCTCACTGCCCTGCATTTCGATAGACGCGCAAGTGCTCGAGGCCCGTGTACTTAGATTACGTCCCGCGTAATCATATCGTCGTTGTGGGATGTTGAACGCGAACAATTGCTAAAATAGCACACACAAAAGTCACCAATCATGCAAGAAGACTAGTCATGTAGATTTTGAGCGTTGCCAGCAATTTTGCGAAAAATCTGCCAGAATTTGCAAAATAGCCAGATTTCTCGGCTTGTGTTGTTGCGTGTTGCCTTCATTCGTCCTTCCTATTCACTAGGAAGTCACGATAAATTGATTCTATTTGCCGCATGTCAGTACAGGGGTATTTATAAGTGCAATAAAACTATTTATTCCCGCTGCCTTGCTTTAAAAATTTATGTGAATTACCGGTATTTACCAGAACATTATCGGAAAATGGCTTGCATACTAATGTACATGCAAATCACACAGAAATAATGCCTTAATAACAAATAATAGCCTTACTGTATTGGAGCACCCCTTGGAACATAGGAGCATAAAGCGTTAGCGTAATTTGCCTAGCAACAAATTTTCGTAAGCTAGAGTGGAAGTCCTAAAGGCATTCACTCCGTAAATATAACAAGTAATTTGAAATCAGCACAAATAATAGCATATCTGTGCTAAGAATTGTAAAATATGATGTACAAGTAGATAAATTGGTTTCAATAGCCACATCCGCCCCTTAGGGCACCTTGGAAAACGTGTACCAGTGCTGTGGCGTAGTTGCGAAAGTGTGGTACTGCGTACGTGGAAGCGCACGTCATTTCAATGTTATGCTGGAATTATACTGAAGCAAAACCACAGAGACACATAGTAAGTCATTGTCAAACGAAAAAGACGCGCCTAGAAATAAGGGAACCCTGCATTAATCTCGGTTTACATTCAATGAAGCACCTGCAATGAATATTGTACTTACCAGTTGCCGTTTCTCCTCCCAACTGAGGTAGCATGCTTAAAACAGATCGGCACACGTGTGCCTGTATTGTGCGGATATTTTCTGTGCTTGTAGGGATTGTGACATGCTCAGAGGCGTCGCTGCTCCCTGAATGTACCGATCCACTATCCTTCTTTTATGACAACACTGTATAACTGCAGATCTGGTAATGTCAAGCATTAGTGTTGTGCGATGCATAATTTTTCTGTGCTTTATTTGCGGCCACACTAGTTGGATTTTTCATGTCTTGTTGGCGAAAAAAAAATTTTTTTTAGTTATCAGTAGTCGTCCTGTTTTCATTCGTAAACATTCGAAAAATATTCGGTGCACTCCGCCCTTGGTTCTCATTATTCGAATTGGCTTCGAAGTTGAAAATTTCGCAATTGCACACCCCTAATACACTACATTTCTCTCACCTTAACAGCATGGCTCCGTAGTGAAAGATGCAAGTTCGCGCGCTTCTTGAAAATAGGCCTGATGTAACTCTTTGCGGCACTGTAACGTCTGCCTTGAAAAATAGTGGCTTGTGTTCGTGCGAAACCTGCAGGAAGGAAATAACAAGCAAGAGTCATTTAAAAAATTAAACCATCTCCCGCTAAATGGGACCACGAGGCGATGCGAAGCCGGAGCACTTGCACGATCGCGTTCCGTTGGCTTTCGTTGGGCATGCTACCGACCTCGCGTCGTGGAACGCGAACAGGAACCCTACGCGCGTCGTGTCTTCCCTCTAGCCTTGCCGTTAATTCTCACAGGGCAAGCGAGGAACGCGGTCGTCAGCCGCGCGAGGGGGGGAGAGCGTAGGAGGAGAGAGGGGGAGGGGACGCGCATGCGCTGGCGCTCATCGAGGCGTTGCGCAGGAGAGGGGCGATTCGAGAGAGGCGATGTGAAGCAGCGTTTCGGCATGTCGAGCCTGCGTTTCAGAGTGGGAGTGGAGAGGGGTAGAGAGGGGGAAGGGAGAGAGAGGAAGTGGAGAGGGGAAGTGGGAGAGAGGGAGTGGAAATTGGAAGTTGAGGAGGTGTGTGGAGAGGAGGTATGTGGAGCGGGTTTGCGCATGCGCAGTAAGGGTGGTCACGCCGCACACCACCACCGGTTTGAGCTCCGCTAAAAGATGCTTCGCATCTAAAAAAAATTGGCCACGTATCTGCGTGTTTCACTGGAAATGTCGTCGAAAGACGATAGTCTTCTGCCGGCCGTACTAGATGAGTCCTGGTCTCATCCACGAACAATCGTGATGCTGTTCTCGTACCATTTGGGGAGAGTCTAGCCACTGCCATGTGGCAGTGGCTATATGAGCTTGTGCAGGACCCAGGTGTGTGTGGGAAATATGAGCTTGTGCAGAACCCAGGGTCACTGCCATGTGGCAGCACCATATCGTCGGCACAGGGCTTTTTCGTGCATAGCGTCGCAATTTCAGCGCAGCCTAAGGAACACTAGGGTTTTTAGAATTACGTATCTATGTATTTTATACTAAATGAACACACCACCTAATACTTACGTATTGATGTTGCGCCTCAGATATGGTTATATTTGCTTTTTGATCGACAATGTTCACAACTATGAATGCAGCTACCAGTTCAAGATGGCTGGGCGTTCAGCAAGTGCTTAAACTTTGGCCAGGTGGCTGAATCGTGTGACAGACAGACAGACCAAAATTTTTGCGTTCAAGTATCCCAAGAAAGACTATCATCTTTAAAAAAACGCCAGGCCTGCGCGGAACACGCAGCGCAGTCACAGCGAAAGCTGGAAGAGCGGCCTTTCTAGAGCCCGTTGTAAACTCTCTTGGAACAACTAAAACAAATACACTTGCAGAGTACCCACTACGCCATTAATACTCATAGTTCTTGTGAAGTTGGGGAACACCCGCTATGCCCTTATTAGTCATTCTGCGGAGAAGCCAGGTTCTCGCTACACTTCTGTGAGACATTATGTACACTTTGTTGATGCTGTGGCTGATGACGATTCTGAGCCCATTGTAATGGGTGAGAAGCTTTAAACAACCCATTCATTGCGAAATTCGCATTTTGTGACGCCTGGTTGTTATTTTAACGCGATAGCGTAAAAGAGCTCATTTAGCTGAAATTCTGGTGTCGGCGTCGGTGGTTGTGAGCGAAAAATCAGCGTTGTCAGTCAGCGAAAATTCGAAAACGATGCAAATAATGCAATAATTAAAAAAACCTTTGGTTCCAGTGGGAATCGAACCCCAGTGTTCTGCGTGGCAAGCAAGTGTTCTACCAAAGCGGCAAGCCCGTGCTCGAAATTCCTTCGGAAGAAATAAACGCAATATGAATGTTATGTAGTCCGAGGAGTGTCATTTACACGTGTAATATTGCGCGGCAGATGCGTAGAATCACACCAGGCGTCCAAACATGTGAATTGCGCACCGAGTGGTGAGTTTGAAGACCCACCAATTGCAAAGCACAGAGGCATAGCTAATTATCGTTATCGACAACAGCATCAACAACGTATGCAGTTGCACGGGAGCGCGTGTTGCCTTACGGACGCGTATTGGGTACCTCGCCAACTAGGTCATAGTGGGCACTTCGCAACTGCACATTCATTAAGCTTTCTAGGATAGCTTGAAAGGGCCAATTTACAGGCGCGCTGACGTTCGTTTCTTCCTTTCGTTCCTTTCGTTCCTTCGCTGACGTTCCTTTCGTCCACCGAGAAGCAAAGCAAGGCTGGCGATTGGGAGCGATGCGGACAGCGTCTGATTAGGCTATGGTGTTCTACTCTTGAAAACGAAGCTCAAGCGTCCTCCAAGTTTTTACTCTCCTACCACGCTATATTTGTGGTTTTGGGACGTAAAACCCCAGATATTATTGTTCGCACGCTATATTGTGTATGTTACCGCGATTCCTTGCCCGACATTAGGCCTGTATAGGGATTTTTTGCGAACAAGTTTTAAGCACTGGCGTGACTCTCTGGTGGAATACTCGGCTACCACAGAGATGGCCCAGGTTCATATCCAATCCAGTCCTACATATTTTCTTTCTTATTAGAAGCTTGCTCCTTATGCTCGCGCCTTGTCCGTCGGCGGCGTGTACACTCTCCGGTGATTTCAAGAATGCTCACTAGATGGCGCGCCGCCGCTCAAGGCGGCGCACACCACGCTCGGCGCATGCGCTAGCTAGATAGGTGACCGCTAGAGGGCCGCGCCTCTCGTTTGGCGTAGAGTCACTAGAAAATTTTCAGAGTATCGCATATGTTTTCCGCGCGCCGCCGTCGACGCGATTGGCTTACTCGCATCACGTGACCTCTCGCCGCCATATCCCTTCCACGCGCTTTGGGTGCAGGCGCGTTCAATGCAGAGCGTGGCCGGACATTTAGCAGTACCACAGTCCCTACAAGTACTTCGCCGCATTTTTAAACGCGCCTTGCAGACAGGGCGTAAGAAATTTTTTCGGGAGGGTGGTGGCACCTCCTTGATCTGATGTGGGGGCCTGGCAGGCAGATGTGGTCGAGTGGCATTTCGTGCTATGTATGCCACAGGAAAAAAATTGGGGGGGGGGGGGGGGGGCACGGGCCCCGGTGTGCCGCCCCCTTGCTACGCCACTGCATGCAGATTCCAGAGAGTAGCTCACCATCAATCTAACATTACTGGTGAGCTACTCTGGGAATCTCGTTAATTTTTCCATGCCGTGTGGGAAAAATTAATGTCAAAGAGCGCCGTTCTACGTGGCTGCATATAGTTGGTCGGAATGAATTCGCCCCCCTCTAAGAACACACCTTCCTACAGTGAACTACACAAACTTTGCTGGAGAAGATCTCATGCGACAGGATACTTCACCTTTTCGGTTCGCTATGGTCAGCGATATTGAAAACAATATATACCTTTCTATTTGTTCGGCTGTTTGTATCTCGATCTGTTGAACAGATTACGTATGCTATTCGAGTTATAAGCGTGTAACGCACGAAAGGGAAATTAAAGATTTATTAAAATAATAACTGTTTATTGGTATACCTTGAATTCAATTGTGGCATGATCATTTGCCATTGCGCAAAACAGAAGCGTGGAACTCTGTTGATAAACTTGGTATAAGGCAATGTTATTAATCGCAGTTTTATATTAGTTGCCAAAAAAATGTTGCTAATGCTGCATTGCGCCGAGCGTACCCCTAAGATACTGTTTAGTGGGTGAGAAATGGTCACAGCAAAAAAAAAAAAAAGAAAAGCAGATCCCACGCATTGCGGGAGTCGATTTTATGCCAGCCCTATGTCTATATACGTACTGTGTAGCAGAAGCTTTAAAATATTCCGGATGTGCTATTTCTGATGAAAAGAACAAAAAGCACCGTGCCGATGAAGTTTTAATAAAAGTGCATTTCATGAAAAAAAAAAAAAGATGCAGCAATGCAGAAACCGAACCCCAGCTGTTTACCCGCTGGCAACGCAAAAAAAAAAACTGTTTGTCGGAACACAGCAAAATATTTGCAAATGCACTGCAACGTTGGGAATATTAAGGAGAAAAGAAATAGTAAATGAAACAGTTATGTAGTGATGTCAATCATTTTCGATGGCCTATTTTCTACGTGTCGCAAGATAAGACGCACCTTACCTACCGCACGCCGATTCGCCCATGCGTGTGGCTGCTGGCGTTGCGAATCAAGACATAAATGCGTCGCGCACAACTTCCAATTACCGTAAACACACAACTTCTATTACACATAACAACCAGTTGAACAGCAAGCATGGTGGCAAGGTATGCGTCAGCGATCAGTCGCTGACGCATACCTTGCCAAGACGCAATGTTGAATGTTCTCGATGTTGTTCGATAATGTTCTCGAGTGGGTTATGAATTGAACCTGAACACCGACTGCAAAGCTAGCGCAAACAGTCAATATTCACCAAGTGTCGAAGTAAATGGCATCTCGCACGATGTCACTGCGCTAATGTAACTATGTTTTCAGCTCCGGACCTAGCGAACACACCCGGGCGTGACACGAAAAGAGACTGATGAAGCCATGAAGCGAGTTCGCGAGCACATGGCAGTATTCGCCGCACGTTTCATTAGTTACACCGATAACCGCGCAGTCGATCCATAACTGTCGATGAGTCGAAATCACTTCTAATATCCTCTTCAATAAACACACACACATAATGCCGTTCCGCCGAGCGTAACACGGCACCGAGACGAAAAGATCGATCACTTCTCAACACACGCTAGCAATGCGCCGGACGGTCTGGAAGGGAAATGGCCGCCGCCGTCCAATGTTGCCCGCGTGCAGCCTACCTTTGCGGTACTCTGATTTTCCGGTGACTAGTTTGGCGCGCTTCTTTTTTCTTCGCCGGGAGCTCACTCGGTGAACAGAGGGCGGCGCCTCTCGTTCGGCGCTCGCGTTTGGCGCGCTTGCTTTCTCTTTGCCGGGAGCTCACTTAGTGAACACTCTTCATTGCCGCTCCGCAGCATGAACACCCCAGCCGAGGCAGCACTGAGGCGGGTTCGCAACGCAGCAGCAGCTCGGGCTCGCCGCCAAGACATGCCTCGGTGTCAGAGCCCGGGTCGCCCGATAGCGATGCAGGACTAATGTATATATAACATCTGTCAATCTTTATATTCATGGTAAAGGAATGTGTACAAAGGATTCGCGGGTAACCCATCATCTCCGAGAAGATCCTCTAGAAGATCGATCGTGATAGATAGATATGATCGAGTGATTTTTTAGATTTTTAGATATAGATAGAGCGGTTGCGGGCACCGGCGGCGATTTTATTATTCAGAAATCGGCTGTTGCTGTGATCGCATAACAGCAAAATAATTTTTGCGCGCTTGTGCAATATTTGCTGATGTCACTCAATTTTCCTGGCGCTGCTGGCAAACATACATTAGGCAAAGATCACGTTTTAACGCTGGCAATCGCTGCCCAATAAAAATGCACAGGGGTGTCGTACAAACAAATCGGTAGTTCGCAAGGTCATCTGGTATGATTTATCTTATTCAATCTTCCTTTGTCTCTTGCCCACGTCCACCGTGTATCTGCACGTCTCTAACACGCACACTGGTTACAGTCCACTCTACAGGATGTGTGGCTACGTCACGTTGGGCTTCTAATGCTACGTTTGTGAAGCTCACTTAGTGCCGCTAGCATGAACACCCCAGCCGAGGCAGCACTGAGGCCGCAACGCAGCAGCAGCTCGGGCTCGCCGCCAAGACCCTGCGGTGAGAGCTGAGGACTAATGTATATATAACGCTGTCACATCTATATATCATGGTAAAGGAATGTGTACAAAGGATTCGCGGGTAACCCGATCATCTCCGAGCAAGCTCCTCTAACATCATTCACTTCGTGGATAGGGCAGTGATTTTTTAGTTTTTTTCTCATTTCGCGACAAAGCGGTTGCGGGCACCGGCGGCGGCGGACTATTCAGAAATCGGCTGTTGCTGTGATCGCATAACAGCTGTCGCTGCAATAATTTGCTTGCCACTTGTGCAATATTTGCTGAGTCACTCAATTTTCCTGGCGCTGCTGGCAAAACGTACATTAGGCAAAGATCACGTTTTAACCCTTCCAATCGCTGCCCAGTAAAAATAGCACGCGGGTGTCGTACAAACAAATCCGTAGTTCGAAAGGTCATCTGGTATGATTTATCTTAAGTTTCAATCTTCCTTTGTCTCTTGCCCACGTCCCATCTCTATCAGCGTGCTGGTATCGGCTAAATCACACTGGTGACCACTACCTGTTAGTGCAAGTCGGTGCGATACATTGTGCTCTTCTTTTTTTAAGTAAACGGCCTGCTGCACGTGTAACCACTACCTTGCGCAAACCACGTCTGAATGCCTGGGGACATCCCCTGCTATTTTAGAATCTTCCGATAATACTTTGTGCCCAACGCGAACAGGGTTTATTCGGGAACTAACCTGGCGACCAACGATAATGCTGGAATATTCGGTGCCGCATGTATAAATGACGGCAAGCCTTACTGCTGATCAGATAACCCACGACCGACGTCTGTGCTTTCCGCTTTTGCTGTACTTTGAGTGTTGCTTCTTTTGCTGGGCACAAGTTCGTCGAATAAAGCGTTTCATCATTACCATCAGCTGTTTACGTTCTTCACCGTCACAATAACAGAAAGCGTGGTGGCCCGTGGCTGCCTGTTTTGTGCGCAACCACGGACGTGTGCTCCACCGCAAACGCACCATCGTTGCCATGCGGTAGTCTTCTCCGCAGTGAGTGAGTGAGTGAAACAACTTCATTCTGTCCAAGGAGACGCGAGTTAACTCAACGTCACCTGGTTAGGCCCACTCGGGGACCATCAGGTTAAACCTGACGGCCCTCGCGCGGGCTCTCAAATCATCCGCAGTGAAAAAAAAAAGTCGCGAAGTCACACGGTTCTTCATGTATCTCCCTGAGACAACTGGAAAGCGAAGACCATCTCCTTATCACCATCCTTTTCATCCGAGTGTATTATATTGATCCTTCCTCGCCCCCCCCCCCTTCCCCCCCTCTGGCCCCACTGAAAGCTTTCCGTGCCTAACCTTGTTTTGCACTGCCTCGGGGATATGAGGCATTGCAAGTTTTTTGCACCTCACGCGGTTTTGCACGGCCTCCGTGATCGGCCTATCCTTTGACCAAGCGACGATGTCGTGCGATTACATTATCATGTGACATCATGTAGTGCCGTGATCGTCACGTGATATTGACGTCACGATGACATCACAAATTCTGACGAGCTGTGGCGTCATGATGACGTCACGTAGTGACGTTAATGCATAGAAATGCGCCGTGTAAATGCTTGAGAAGATAGTGACTTTAAGGCGCTCACGTGGCTACGAGCGCAGTTCAAATAAAGCAAAGCTTACATGACGGTCATGAAGAACATTTAGCGAAGTAGACACTTCGCAAAGTTTTGGCATCACTTGTAATTTCTTAGAAGTCAGCGCACAACCCTGGCTTCAACCTTTGAATTTCGCGCTTAGCTTTGTACAAAAGCCCATCTTGTGCTTAGACATCGTAAATGAAAGAAATAATGTCCATTACCTTCGCTGTATTTGAAAGCGTGAGCTGCAGTTATGCACGGATTTATCTTTGTAAGCCTGTTCGTACGTGCTTCACAGTCGAGAGGAAGCTAGGAAACTGACGCGTCCACAGACGAAAGGAGTGCCATAGGAACGACAACTCGTCTGAAGGACATACGTCATCTTCACGTGCGTTTGCTTAGTTTTCCAGTAAATTACGAAATAGAATTAAACCCCGTTCGTGGACTCAAAAGCAAATGTTACAGCGAAAAAAACTGGTTGTCAGTTTGTTATTCGGGCAATAATTCTATCAAAGGGCTCCTGACGCAAAAATTTTCCGTTGTCGTTTTTATTTGCGTCAAATGAAAGGCCAAGCCCTCAGGAGCCCAGAACGTGTCCCTTTCAGCACATAGCTATTGCCATGGAATGGCCATAAAATCCTATAGTTACGCAATATGATAATATGTTCTAAAACGCATAATTTTAACATGTCACGGGAAAATTCTGTTTAGATCCTACTTATACATTGTCATTCGACGCTCGAGCAACAATAATCTCTTCAAGGCATGCAGATGTCATCGGCTAGTTGCTGTCCGCCGATGATGATGAGGTTGCGTCGCCTTGCGTACCTGCTGTGATATTAAGTACTTGGAGCGTTACCTAACTACAGTTTAGTTTATGTAAGTTTACGTACATGATAATGTTTTTTGTTCAATGAATTAAATTGTTAATCGTTTTTTTTTTCTCGTGAAATGCTTCTTCTGTGGACTTGCGTGTCCTGAATACAATGCAAAACATGTGCTTACCCATTTGTTCTGGGCCGTTGTAGTCGGTCACCGGGTAGCCGAGCCATTGGCCCGCTTTCAAGAAAATAGAAACAAGCTTTGTTTGCGTGACGGACAGCGTTACTGGCACTTTTCCTTTGCTGCCTCGGAATCCTGAAATGAAAGAAACACCAGGAGCCTTACAGGAGCCATATTTCACGGAAAGGGTTATGTTGCCTAAGTCTAATAAAACGAACGATTGCTTACGGATTTCATTCACCTCTCTTACTGCTGCTGCTGCTGCTGTGTTCCCGAGTTTTAAACATAAAGCAGCGCACTCACAATTCCACGTACAGGTATTTATTATCTCTACTACTACTACACATGTGCTGATAACCGCATCTGTGTTTACGGAGTTACGGTTATGACCCAAACAGTGCTGTGAAAATGCACCTTGTTTCGCAAATATCTTGTTTGAAACTCGTTATTCGTGAAAATGGTATAAACCTTAATATTGTAACACTGCTTCTTTCTTCCAGATCAAGTGTCGTGTATGTAATTTGTAATCCCTGTTCACGTCACCTACTGTAATTCCGTGAAATTAACACCTTTTCCTTTATTGCGCTAGCAATTCCATAGCCAATCTCAGCGGCTTCTTACCGTCGCCATTCCGTGTATGTATAAGTATCTATCTATCTATCTATCTATCTTATCTATCTATCTATCTATCTATCTATCTATCTATCTATCTATCTATCTATCTATCTATCTATCTATCTATCTATCTATCTATCTATCTATCTATCTATCTATCTATCTATCTATCTATCTATCTATCTATCTATCTATCTATCTATCTATTTCGCAAAGAAAAATAGTGCAGAAGAAAACGTTTCCTAAGCGCGTGACCGCGGACTAGAACCTGTGACACCTTGCTCCAAAGCGCGAAGCTTTAAACCCCTAAGCCACACACGCATACTTCTTCCGGTATAGTAACGGCGAGCTATTTATATGCGCCATTTAGAGTTGGTGGTACGCAGATCTGTGAGGTGCTTCACCGTGGCCGAGGCTTGTTCACTATCGCCCGCAAAATGGAGCAACAGAGCAAGAGGCATGCTCTTTAAAGGCAGTTGCCTCTACCGTGTTTCGTCGCGCCGCAGGGATATAGGAGCCGGAGGGCGTCCGTACTTAGACGTACATGGTGTGGTCGCCTGTGCTCGCGCCCTAATCTCTAGAGGGGGTTCAACAGATGGTTCATAGTTTTGTACTTGTGCTCTCATCGTGAAAGTTTGCGTCGAAGCCATAGAAATCTTCGTTCATAGGTCACTTCGCTCACTCCAGCGGGCGCGTTTGCTAAAGGAGTGAGCCTCTAGCCTTCCTTCGTGTAAGATCCCAATTCGTTGGTATCGCATTCATTCCTTCGCTCTTGCGGAAAAACATTTTTTTCGTTGCAGTTCATGAAGATTAATACATTTTCAAGTGCCAGGAGGCCACAATCCGTAAATTAGATATGTACGCCATCTAGGTAATTAAGAACCGCTTTATTTTTGTGGCTGCTTGCTCAGCTTACGAATTGCTCTACCATGCATTAAACTTGTTCAGAAAAAATGATGCTTCACTTGCTCATCACTGCTGCCCAAGCGGGATGTATCTATGTCTCTGCAACACGACGTCCACTGCTGCGTGCAAAGACATGCATGAACTCTGAATACAGTTCGTACCAACGGCAGCGATCAGCCCAGTTTTGAAAATAGTTTCTACGACCCCTCACGCGGCAATGAAGTGTTGCATACGGACTTTACTGCATTTATTTTTTTTTTCTTTTGCTGGTGCTGGCGTCGTAACTTTCATGTACTGGATACTGCTCCTCGCTAGAATTCCAGTCAAAACGCTTTGCTTCGAAGCGTTCTGTATAGCCAAGCGCACTAATTAGGTTTGAGAACTGGGCAAGTTCGTATTGATTTATGGGGAGTATAAGCAAACAGCGCAAATAAGACGAGGTCTGAAGAAGACAAGCAGATTAGATACGGTCCTCGTGAGATTTTATTTGCGCTGTTTGTATTCGCCATGATCTAAGTAGTTCAGAAAAAATATATAGAAAGTGCCTCGTCAGTTGTTTGTGCATAAGGTGCGGCACCCTTTATCTGCTGTCGTCAACCCTTGACACGAGAGTACAATAGCACTGCAGGGTGATGCGTCTGAAGCTATATATATGGGTCACTGAATAGGTGTACGCTGGTATTTTCAGCTTGCACACCAATACGGACTCGTCCACCTGTTTTGTCGCACACAACACGCCATCTTTATTTATTTGTTTACAGAGACGGGCAAGTTCGCCGTCTGTGTTCATGACAAAGAGTAGACCTCTGGCTTAGTAATTCTGTTTAAGGTGGCGGTATAGTCAGCGCAGAACCACAAGGTGTTGTCTATTCTCCTTACAGGTACCGCAGTGGAAGACAAATACCACTTGTCCAAGTACCACGCAAGTACTTACAATATACTTACACTTGTCTTCCGACAGGGTACACACAAGTATCATGTCGGAAGACAGGCTTATTCGCAAGATTTACACTAACACAGCTAACGGAGTCACCGAAACAAAAATGATGATGATGACGACTTTTCACATCGATTAAAATAAAAAAAAGATGGCTGATCCCTCTGTCGTACGAATTGGTATAACACGAAAGTGGTCGTTGCTTAGAGTGCATTGGTTTATTACAATGTCTACTGTTGTTTGGCAGATATGTATAGCACCGCTTGACGTGGACGCACTCACGTTCACGCCTAATGACACAGCTCCGTACCGACGACTAACGCCCATGATCATAATTTAACCCTTGCGGTAACTGAAGTTCTTAACATATACGTGGAAACCGCATATGGGGGGGGGGGTGAATTCCGCGCAAATATGGCATCAACAAGCACATAATAAACACTGATACTCAATATGCACTCCTTCAAAGCGTCGTGAAAAGCGAAGAGAAACGCTACGCGCGCTGTGTCTTGCCTCTAGCATGGCTCCTCAAAGGGCGAGCGGGGAACGCGGTTCGACTACGTGCGACAGCCAGGCGAGCATCGCAGAGGTATTTTTCTGCATGGGTGAATGCTAAGGTTGAGGCTTGGGCTAAAGCCACCACCTCGCGGTGTGTTAAAGCGTTGACGGAATCAGACGTCTATTGGAAACGCGCCGAATGGGACGGTCGTAGCAACGGTGCGTTTTCTTTTTTTTTTTCTAGAGCTTGGTGGCACACATGTCACCACCTGGCTATAAAGGAGACGTTCATGGCATTTTCCATCCATCCAAGAGCACTGTGAGAGTAAAGTGTGAAAGGGAAAAGGTGCGTTCATGTAGCCTCCATTATGTGTTTGACGGTAGCTCAGTGGGCTAAACGCCCGCCAGCCATCTTCTCGGACCGAGAGGTCATGGGTTCCGCTCCTGTCAACGGAGTATTTTTTCTTCGCCACTTGATGGCGTTCATTTTGCTGACGTATTTCCGTGCCGGAAGTACGTCACGGAAATCTTGGTGGACCCCGCCATAAAACACATTCGTGTCAAAATAATTTTACCAGCAAAACGTATATTCATACATATTCACATGCAGAAGCAATGGCACATGTTATACTGAAGCCTGTTCATGTATGGCTTCGTCGTTGTCGACCCTTGTCTTCCTCACGGAGTGGGCCCCTCTGCTGCCTTCTGACACTACCCCGCGGAGTAAAAGCGCCGAACTGCTGCTTCTCACCGAACTACAGATGTCGAGGGCAAATATGGCTTCAGTCGCGCAACCTGCACAGTACAGGCGATGGTGGCTTTGACTGCGCTGAATCGACGACTCGCTGTATTTCATATGTGAGGTCAGCGACCTGGCATAGGACTTCGCGTGGTCATGCGTATTGGGCAACGACTTTTCGTAGAGGCTAATAAGACGTTATAAGGTCACAACAGTACAAGTGCACCAGGTGAATTCTAGGCGTCTTTGTGGCGGCAATCATGCAGGTCTGCTTGAGAGGCTGGAGGTCTGTTGTGCTGCGTCGGATCGTGCTATGGCATTGCGAGCGTATGTGACAGGTGAGCTTGCACCAACGGAAAAACTGCGTCAGGAGGCAGTGCTGCCTAACTTCTATAATTAGAACCAACACATAAGAAAGCCAAGGAAAGCATAGGGGATGTTATCTGTCGTAATTATGACGTAAATGTGAAGAAAGTAGACGAAACGATAAGTTGCCGCTGGCAGGGAGCGAACCTGCGACCTTCGAATAACGCGTCCGATTCTCTACCACTAAGCTACAGCGGCGGTCATCGTCCCATCCACTTTACGGGGTTACGAGAGCACCCAGACGTAGGCGGATATAGATAGATAGATAGATAGATAGATATGATAGATAGATAGATAGATAGATAGATAGATAGATAGATCGATAATAGATAGATAGATAGATAGATAGATAGATAGATAGATAGATAGATAGATAGATAGATAGATAGATGGATACATGGATAGATAGATGGATACATGGATAGATAGATAGATAGATAGATAGATAGATAGATAGATAGATAGATAGATAGATAGATA
Organism: Rhipicephalus sanguineus; assembly: GCF_013339695.2. Lineage (NCBI taxonomy): Eukaryota > Metazoa > Arthropoda > Arachnida > Ixodida > Ixodidae > Rhipicephalus > Rhipicephalus sanguineus. Next base: position 18,129,945 of record NC_051186.1, read on the forward strand.
GATAGATAGATAGATAGATAGATAGATAGATAGATAGATAGATAGATAGATAGATAGATAGATAGATAGATAGATAGATAGATAGATAGATAGATAGATAGATAGATAGATAGATAGATAAAAACAATCAAAGTGATTTTGGTTCGCTATGAAATGCTCTGCATTTAGAAACTGACTAAACACCGTCTCTGTCGGCATTTACCCACCGTACATATGCAGTAGTACACCAAGTGGTTAAGCAATAAGTTCGCAAGCAGCAGCCACAAGCCAATAGCTAACCGCAAGTATCCTCTAGTGGGTGCAATGGAATCGTACTGTAAAGAGCGTTGAATCGTTTGTTCAATTATTCTGTTTAATTCGACCTAATCTGCCCAGATTCCTTTTCTGTGCTTTTGTGCAATACAACCGGGATTTTGATACCAGAAGTATACCGTGCTGTGTGTGAATTGTAGAAATTAGACGTTCATCATTTTTATGTACCTTGTGATTCCCACGCATTCTTGGTCCAAATAGCAAACGCTGCTAAAGGCAGATCCATAATATCTAGGTGTTTACTGACGATCATAATACCATACTCACGCCTGTCGGGATTGGGGCCCATATAATTCTCGTATTTCTTGAAATAGGGAAGCACATTTTCGTATGACCAGTTGTAGGCGCCGTACTCATACTGCCAATGGTCGAAGTCTCTTCGATTACCACGAACGTGCATTTGAAAGTTGATCACGCTGGAACCACCGAGTACCTTGCCACGGGCCCAGATGCACCTCTGCAAATAACATATGTATATCTACACATAATTCGAACAAATTATATATCAGAACAGTTGAGCCTTTAAAGGAGTTTCGACGTCTAACAGAAAAACGTCACAGTTTCACCGCAAGGGCAAAGTAATGAATGCGATAGCAACAAATTGTAGTGTTTCACGAAGTGAGGCTGGCAGCTAACTGTTTTGTATTCGATCTCGCGTAACTACAAAACGCTGGTGTAAGAGAATACGGCCGCTCCAGGGAGATGCTCTCCGCATATTCACTTCGCGTTGAGAGCGCAGCACGTAGAGGGTATACGAGCAGCCCGCTGTGATGGCTTTCGAGATAGCGCGCGCGCCAGCGCTCTTAGATCCAAAGTTCAAGGTAGTGGCTGCTCGCGCCACAACACCCCCCCCCCCCCACTCGCTCCCCACCTCGCGTCTTTTTAGGGGCGAAGCTCCTTAAGGCGGCACCTGTTCGTCCCTCGTAGTCGTAGTCGTAGTATGCGTAACCAGTCGTAACGCTAGTACCAGATCTTGACCTCCAAGGTGGTGCCGGTGGGAGATTTTTCCTGTGCGTTGTTGAACAATAAAGAATTCGCAGCGTGCGCGTTAACTAAAGGCCGAATTCTTCTGTCTCTCATTCCCCATTAGCAGCCATTGGCATGTTCCAGTAGGAAACGTTAGTAGAAGTAGAAGTGTAAGTGTTAGCTAAAAGCCGACTTCTTCTTGTCTCTCATTCCCATTAGCAGCCATTGTTTACCTCCAATGTAGTGCCTGGTGAGATGTCTCCTGTGCGCGATGAAACAATAAAAATTTTGTTCAAAACGCCGTTGATTGATGAAATGAACCAACGAAAGACGCCAGATGTTTTCTAATAGCAAAACGAAAGAACGCCAGATGTTTCTAAAGCAAAACGAAAAGACGCCAGCTGCTTAACGAAAGACGCCAGATTTTTCTAAAGCAATGGTTTTCTAAACAATGAAAATTCACAGCGTACATGTAAAATTAAAGTGAGCTGCAAGTCGTCATAACTCATCGAACCTTTAGTATAAACGCGCCCGATCTCACGTCGGTGATGATGTACTGGGCAGAATTCACGGAAGATTCACGGTTTACCGATGAACCTCCGCAGCTTCGCCCACTCATCATCATTCACTCCGTGGATATGCTGTGATTTTTTTTCGTGGTTGTTAAAGACGGCGGTGCGCTTCCTGTATGCTTCGACGGCAGGCCTCCCGAGCGGGGTGATGATATCGTATGCACCCTGCGAGCGACGGAAACGGGCCGGATCGTTTGATCTCTGCTTCGGCCGCGTTCGTCGCCCCCGCTCGCGAGCTCTTACCCGCGGTAGAATAGCAATGCGCGGGGGATCTTATCAATTTGGACTTCATACGGGAAGGATATGACGGCGACAGCCACAGCGACGGCAAAACCCCGTCGAGACTGTCCATATAATTGCTATCGCAATAAAACTGGATGTCTGTGTGGCACTGCCTTTGAACAATACTAGTGATTTTATGTTCACTTGATCCTGTACCACTCAGTTGCAATATCGTGTCTTTCGAAGGCTTCTCTCTTTGCGAGCTATCCCTATATTGTCTATTATATGAGATGCGTGCATGTGCTCGGTCAAACAGAAAAAAACAGCGTGATGTTGTCACTGGCACTCCTTCCCCGAAAAGGAAGAGTGATAACGACATGCACAGGTGCACAGGTGTGCCATCCGCAGCGGCTGAGCCTGCGCGGCAAACACGCCGAACGCATTCTCCAATGCATTCCTTCCACCTGCCGATGCAACATGGCCGTTACCTGACTGGTTTTCCTTGCCTTGGGATCTCTGGAAAGCAGCTTGCTTTGGAGGAAGAAAAGGGGAAGCAAGGACACCATGGCTGGCGCGTTATCAGCGGAATGTCCCTCGTCCTACCCGACGCCGAATAGACTGTGCTGTGCCCGAACTACAAACCTCCTTGCCCTCTTGCAATCGGCCACCACCAATGGGTAACGAGGCCAGCCTTGCAAAGCGGCGAGAAGGCTCGTCGTCAGTCTTCAGTCGACATTGGAAGATGTCTCTGTAAACATCGTTCACTGTACATATCTCTAAATACAGCTGTTGTTTTTGAAAGCACAAGCGTCCTGAATGTGGGGACGTATGCTCTGAGGTCTCCCAACCTTCGTGGTGCCTTCGGCGTCCACGTACCCGGCCCCCCAGTGCGACAGTGAGTAGAGATTCGTGCCCACATTTACGGACATCAGTAACATAGACGCAGGATCAGCTCTGGCAGACATGCATCAGCGCTTGCAATCCTTGCATATTCAACCACTTTTACCTGTGGCAGCTGCACAATAAAGCTACCTGCTGCCACTCGCCCCTTCGCTTATGTACCTGTTGGACCCCTGGCACCTCCGCATTATTTTCTCCGAATCCACGAACGCATTTCGAAAACGTTTGCTGGATGATCGATCCGCCTGTAGGCACACATTTACTTACGCGCCCACGCTTCTCATAGACATCATGTGGACTAGAGGCAATACTGAAACGCTGGACAATAAATTGGCGAAACAGCTCCCTCAGTAAACTCTTCCGTGACAACTTACAAAAGACAGATGGGACAAAGATGCCAGACCCAAGTGCAGTTGATATCTTGTAGTACCAAACCACGGTCGCTGGATGAACGTGCGTTGTTGAAAGACTTCGCGAATTGTTGCAACACGAGATGCCAGCGCGTGTTTAGCTGGTGAGAAACTGAGCCCTTCGTGAAACTGAAACGCTTCCAACATCTCATCACATTGCCTTGTCTAAGAGAATGCCCTTGGGTGGTTCTTTCCAACACTGTGCTAAGACGTACAGAGAGGCTATTGGACTGCCCTCCAAAGATAGCAGTAAAAACGCTGAGGCGCTGGGAAAGTTCAAAGACCGTAGCTTATCTTGGGATAGACAAGATGAATATATTGTGAACACGATATTCGCAACATTCGTCCCAGTGGTTGTACGCACTGGCCATGTAATACTCCTTCAGCCATGCTTCGACATTGTCGCGTGGGAGACCGGAGAATATGGGTGGGTCCCGCTGCCGGACGGTGATGGTCTATGCAGGGGCGGGCAGGGACAATGCTCACGCAAATTCAAGATATGCGCGAGCGTTTGTAGTGTATAAAAGTAGTTTATCGGATGATGGTAGTGTTCAAAAGTTTCTGCGGAGGAGAGCTAGGCTATGGTTGGAGGCAGTTTTGATATGTTCATAGTGTCCATGCCAAGATAGGCTACGGGCGTTGTACTCTCCCAGCGTCCCAGCGTTTTAGCGCTATTGTTGGCGGGTAGTGCAATCGCCACTCTGCGCGTCTGATCACTGTGTTGAAAAAACCCAGCTTGGAAAATCCTCATGGGCAAGGCAGTGAGATGAGGCGCTCGACGCGTTTCAGCTTCGAAAGGGGCTCACAGTACGCACTTGGTGCCTCGTGTTACAATTCGCGCAGTGTTCCACGACGTCGTGTTTATCTCGCGACCGCGGTTTCATACTACAAAGACATCCACGCCAGTTGAGTCTGGACACTTTATCCACTCTGTTTTTTGTCGCGCTAGTGAACTCGTTGGTATTTCTGCCATTGTTTTTCGCGGACACCATTTTTCTTTGCTTTCGCTCTGCTTGCATAGTGGCACGTTCGCATTAGGCGTTAGGTTGGTAGTAACAGTAGTGAGGTAACCTAAAGGCCGAAATGGTAATTCGCAGATTTTTCGAAGTGCCTCAAAACCACGTTTCAGCTGCCGAGGGCAAGTGTTCTGAAGCGCAAGGGTCTATGCGTAGATATCCGTATAGCCCCGAGCACATAACTGATGTCTATATCCATTCTACTACACAACGCCGCTCGTGACTCCACGCGATCAGCTAGTAACCCCCGCCGATAATTAAATGCTGACTTACTCGTTGCGCTTCCGGGCGTGTATTATCAATACGTCTTACGCTAAAATTTTTCTAAGAGAATATTTCAGCCAATCACGATGCGGTACATATCATTGGCGAAGCCGGTTGACCAATGGGAAAACTCACGAAAGAGAAGTCTTGTGAATTCGGCCCCAGTCCCCGCCCGATACGCTTGAACGATTTCGTGTTGAAAATGGCAGCCGCTATTTTTGTGTTGTTGTTGTTGTGTTGTTGTTGTTGTTGTTGTTGTTGTTGTTGTTGTTGTTGTTGTTGTTGTTGTTGTTGTTGTTGTTAAGGCTTCATTGGGCTCAGGCATGCTCCGAAATATAGATCACGGTTAGGCTTCAGATGCAGCTAAGACTCCAGTTCAGGTATGGATTTCAGTCGGGCTCTGTTCAAAACCCAGACTTTTTTCTGGCTTATAACGCATCATATCGACCTCAGTCGAATAATTAGCGATGCGTGATGGGGCCTCTCGCATTTTACAGACAGGTACACAGAGCCTTAATTGGGATGAACGTATCCTTACAACGGATCGTGCTTACTTACGTTGTCATCCATACCAAGGCAAGCGTGCTTCTGTGGTACGGTCCGGTAATCCCAGTCGAAGGGACCATGGAAATGTGTCATAGAAAGCAGTGGAATCTCAGTAGCGGCATTTTCTACACCTCCTGCCTCGATGAGCAGTACCGATCGCAATGGATCGGCTGAAAGCCTGTTGGCCAGTATGCATCCGGCTGATCCACCGCCAACTGCAAGCGTAAAAGAAATACATTTACTTTATTTACAACCATCTAAGCCCTACCTCTACGCCTATGCCTTAACGAAGCAGACGCCGCGCTTCGAAACTCCCTCAGAGACATCTGGGAGGGGTTTCCAAAACTACAGCTCCCTCGGCGCAGATGTCCACCTGTAATGTCATAGTTCGGTGTAAGCAGAACATCTGTCCGAAAAGAAGTACCCAAAGCATTTTGGGTGCCGTTCTGCACGTTAACGAAATAGCTGTAGTCTTGAGATACGATTCCGTTGTTTCCGTATTGCCTGGCAGCGAATCAGAGTACTTCCGGTATATATATGCGCGCAAAGAAGCTGCGAATGAACAAGCCCGTAGCGCCGACGATGATTCGGTTCTTGCAGAACTTTGGACGAGATATGTATTTTTTTCCGGTAGGAAAACATACATGATTTCGTGTTTCTTTGGACAGGTTTGTCCGATAAGAAAAGATACACAATTTCGTGTTTGTCTTGACAGAACTGTATGCTTTACCCAAGCTTATGTGCAGCTAAGGCTATTAATTAGTTCATTCCACTGTTCCCCACATCGCTCTGGTTGGAGATAAGCTATTTTGCCTGGCTTCTTTGTCGCTATAGCTTTACATGCATTCGCAGGTGATTTCTGAATTAGTCGCGTGGTATTCAGAATTAAAGTGGTGCCGCGACTAGCCCACTTGTGCGTAGTGGAACATACTTTAGACACAAGAAATTCCATGTATTATACACTTCGGTGTGCTTTAGTGCCCTTTTTACATTGTACACAGTGTTTTCCAATTGCCATCACTATATGCAGACGGTCGTGCATATTACTGGTGTCTTAGGCGACGTCTCCGATACTCTAACGAGTCATTATAGCCGCGCCACGTGACCGCGCGGTATGTTGAAGCACAGAGTATAAACGTTACACTTTGGCTGCAAGATCGTTGCATCTATTCTGTCTTTTTAACAGAACAAGTAGTCCTGAGAGGGAATAGAAACTGGGAAGAAACATTCAATTTGACGCAGCAGACTATTCATGCTGGCCTGATCACGACGCACCATACGAACGATATGTTAACATTCCATAGCTCTGCCACTTCCACCACCGACTACTTCATCACTTCATTTGCCTTTCCTGGTGGCCCGTCTCTTGCACCACCTTTTTTTACTGTGACAAGAGTTAAGGTCTCGAGATCGGACCTGCTTTGTCCGTCCATTCCGTTCGCTCATTCGGTTACGCTCAGAGCCGTGTCTTCGTCGATGAAAAACATCCCCGATTTCTCTCGTCCTCACACCACCCAGTCATCTCCACAGCGGATCACGGCCACTGAGATTCCACGCATGCGTGCAATTTACTTTGACTCTCTCTCGAAATCACACGTCCCCTCAGGCAGGTGGCCTTGTATGCGAAAGTTCGATGGTTTCCGCACAGCACGCACATTTAATTTGTAGGCTCGTTCAGCACAGATGAACCTAAGTGCCTCGCATGTTTTTCTGTTTAGAGCGCAGCTCTTAGGCGCCAGTTCCTGCGTTGAGCGGCGTCGCCCTCGCCGGCGTAACCGATAGAACGAACGAGGACGAAAGAGAGCGAACGCGGAGCGCAGCGAGCCACGTCTGCAGTGCCTCGTGCCTTCTCGCGCTTCTTGTGACAGCGCAACGCATAGAAAATAGAAAGACGCACCTTTCGAGGTACAAGACATGAACAGCGCGAAAAAAATATACATAAACGAAGGAAGAAGCGAGGGAACAGAGAAAAGCTCCCCTCGCTTCGTCCTTCGTTTATATTTTTTTCGCGCTGTTAATGTCTTTTGCAATGGAGTGCCGATTGATATAACCTTCACGTTGATAAGTTTCGAGAATAACTGAGTTAATGAGGCCAAACAGGAAAAATCAGTGGATTGTGTAAAGAGATATTCCTAACGTTAGAAAAATTAACTCTAAGCTTAGGCGTTCTAGGGAGCTTTTTTTTTGCAGAAGGGTCTCGTGCGACACCTTTACATGTACTTCGACCAAGTCCCAAAAAATGCCAGAATCGTTGACAGGTAAAGAAATGCGTAAACTGTCAAAATTACAACCAGCAAAATAATGTTCGCAGACGTGTCGGCAACGGCATAAGAAAACTTAGATGTTAAATATGAGTAAGAGATAAAAAGCAGAGACTGGGGAGCCGCTGCCAGTCGAATAATTTCAATAAAACATTGCTTCTTTAGCGCCTGCTTTCGCATTTTGAATTGTATTATGGAGCACGGAGCTTGCTATTTAGCAGTAAATCGGAGATCTCTAGCGAAATGCAATCTGGGAGCCCTAATATGCAGCGATATGCATTGCTGCTGTTCGAGATAATATGTGTCTCTATTTGAAGAAAAACAGCTCTCAAAAAGACGCGGACAAAAAAAAGATAGAGAACACACACAGCGCTGCCTCTACGTATTTTTGAGCGCTGTTTTTCTTCAAATATGAACAAGCACCGACTAGCCCAACTTGCCAATGTGCCTCTACTGTGCAATATATTTTACGTGAACCTGTTAGTTAGAACAGCAATACATCCCGTGTACTTCACATCACATCAACTTCACATCAAATCATTCAAAAATAATAAAGCACGGTTTAGCATTTTCTTGTGTCCGTGGTGCATTGCAGAAGTCCTGCCAGGATAGATTGCAACTAAGCTTTGATGAACAGGTAGTTAGACTTAGGCAAGCGTGTTTTCCGGAACACGTAATTGCGCAAGCGTGCGAGAAGATGCGCAAACACCTAAAAACAAATGGAACGCAGCCTGGGAATGATGAGTGGACCGCCAGAGCAAAAAAAGTACACGGCGATACCGTACACTCACCGAGTGGCACCCGGTTTAAAAAACGTGGCCGAAAGATATGGCGTTGACGTAGTTTTCTCATCTCCTCATAAGCTGGTATCCATTTGCGCAAAGGTACAGCAAAGCATTGATATGCAGAGAAACGACAGGGAAAGTGTTCCTGGCAACTGTGCAATTAACCACACCTACCACTATACAGATTGCAAGGAGGCCATAGTATACCAAATACCATTATCATGCGGAAAAACTTACATTGGCCAAAGCGGAAGATGCGTTAACGTTCGTCTTCGTCAACACGAACGATCATTGACAGAAACAAAGCCATTTTCTCTCGCCGCTCATTGCCACGAATGCGGCTGCACACCCTTCTTCAGTGACACAATGATTTTATCGCATCATAAAGAGCAGGTAGAAAGGGAAGTGATCGAGGCCTTCCACATTAGAAGAAAAGGAGATAAGTGTGTTAGCATGCCACCAATTTCGCTGAGTGACGCAAAATATTCGTACCTTTGCAGCACCTGCAGAGTATGATACCTGCTTTTTTGCTTTTACTTGCCTGAGACTTGTTTAGGTCTTTTTCGCTTTTGGTGTTGTTTTTGTTTTCTTTGTTGTTGCACATCACCTATATATATGCGTGTATTTCCTAATAAACTTTAGTTGCGAGTCAGCGCCTGTCCTGTGCCTTCTTTTACTTCGTCGTCGTCTAGTGTGCGCTGTTTCAACAAACATGAACGCATACCAACTCGCTCAAGCTTCCATTCTTATACATTATCTAATGTTTGCTGTTTCCTTGATGAACGCCTCCTCTAGAAAAGAAGGCGTTTGCTTCATATGTTTTCCGCTAAATGGACATAGTTGTCCATTTTTGGAGCTGTTTGCAAGATTGGGAGGCTGCAGGGGATCGCGTGGACGTGCGCCGCGTGCTCTGCCAAGCTGTAGCAATTCTACCTTAGGATCACAGCCTCGAGCCCTGAAAATTTACCAAGCGCTGCGAGAAGCCGTCCGTAATCCATCATCGTCACCTAAGAGGGCAAGACCAACGCCTATTTCTGGTTAGCAAGCTGCGAACACCGGGCCACGCCGATCCGCCGCGCTAGCCCTTACAGCGCCGGCGTGGTCGGTTACGCCCCTCGCTTCGCACGACATCTCGCGCTGCCTGGGAGCCGCGCAGCCTCCCGAAATGGAGGTGGTGATTGAAGGTGAAGAAATATCGAAAGAAGAATACAATGACGGGAGCTGGACCACGTTGGAGGCGCAACGACGGTGCGCACGCCAGTTGGCCCTCGCCGCCACTGCCTCCGAGCAGACCGAGAACGACGAGGCCGACACCGCACAGGGGAATGAGAAGAAGGCGCCCGAATACCGAGCCCACCCGCCATCTCTACCAAAACGTAAGCCGTTGCCGAAACTCCCGCAGGGAGACTATAAAGTGATTCTGAGGCTACAAACGGCAGTGAAACTGCTCATCTACGGTGCAGCAAAGCTATTCAATGCCGTCTGCGCCGCCACTCAAGTGCCAATAGAAGATGCAATCTCTGAAGATCAAGCCCGAGTCCACCGGAATAGTAACACGGCGCTAATCAGCACCACATCTCGGGCTAGGGCCGAAGGTTACAATAACATCAATATTCTCAAAATTGGACAGGAAGAAATTGAAGTGGTAGCTTACGCTCCAGCTCCAGAAAATTCGACGAAAGGAGTTATTTACTACGCATGCTCCGACAAGACCGACGAGGCTATCTTCAAGGAGCTGCTGGCAAGAAATCCAAGTATCGAAATGGTCGGCGCCACAAGACTGGGAACAGAACATATCGTGGCCGTCTTCGCAGGAACGGAACGCCCGGAGTAGGTCAGGTATTGGGGGTCTACGTACGTAGTGCACCCCTTCAAAGAACGCATAGAGGCATTTTTTAACTGCCGACGCACCGGACATCGGGCAGACGTTTGTCCTCAAGAAAGAAAGAAGAGATGCAAGCGGTGCGGTGAAGAAACGCATGGGACGCCAGCATGGGGTACCAAGCCATCCTGCAGAGCCCGGTGCATTGTCTGCAAAGGGGGACATCCCACCGGAGGGCGAAACTGCAAATATAAGTATTACTCACAGGTTCAACACAACAGAAGCACCAATGAAACTAACGGCATGTCGTCAATACGCCAATGCAACAATGGCAGGCAAGAGCAATCTCAGCCAAGTGACACAGCGACCTAACCCAGCACGCAAAGCACGTGCTATCGGGATGCGCTGCGGAACAACCAACCCGTGACCAAGGTGCAAGGACAGGCACAGAACACACACCCAAGCCATCAAGCTAGTAGCATCAAGCGAGCCCGCTTGTCGAGCCGAGGCCGGTCCAAGTGCAGAGGGCGGCCCACCAACCGGTCGATCTCCAGGGCCAGAAATCAACAGGAGCAGAGAGACGCCAGGCGGCTACCGACGGGCCCCAGGGACGAGACGAAAACAGAGGGAGAAGACAGCAACACGGTAAGGGAGTTGGCTGCTGAAGTGAAAGAGCTCAGAAAACAGCTAGAAGCCGCGAATAAAAAAAATCAGGTCTTATAAAATGCAAAACCAGCTAGCCTTGCACCCCACCCACTGCTAGGCAAATAGGCTCAAGCGAGTGCAGAGACAGCACACATTTCATGGAAACAGACGGAGCACGCAATCTTAAACGAAAGCTAATCGAGGAGGATAAAGGGAAACACGAGGACCCTACTGAGATTGTGCGAAGAGTCGACGCCCTAGAAAGCGCCTTTGCGACGATGTCAAAAGAAATAGATGACAAGATTAGAGCTATCCACACCTCCGTCGAAGAAACTCTGAAAACATTTCACGAAATACTGAGCAGCGAAATAGCAGGAATGCTTTCGAACGTAACCAGCAGAGATTATTCTCAAGGGGCATTCCACTTACTCTCTACGGAACCAAGTCAAACTAGACCAACTAACGCGCGAAGCGGCAAGATGATGAGCACTGTCAGCGTCAGGACAGAACCCTGCTGTAAAAAGGATGGCGGGACATGTTAGAATTATTCAGTGGAATTGCAGGTCATTCGCTAAAAAGCGGGCGGCACTGCAATTCGCACTTGCCAATTTTGACCCAGGGATCGACGTAATAGCCCTGCAGGAAACTGAAACAGAAACGTTTTCTGTTTTAAAATGAGCACCCGGGAGGAAAAAAACCAGCTCAATTAAAACATGCAGCTCGCGGTGGTATCAGCAGAAAAAATACAAAAATTCGGGTATTAACGACAGAATACCAAGATATATAATTACGAACGCCGTAGTAGGGGACTTCTGTATGACTTTTGCCACCTGCAGGCACAGCTGTTTCACCATGCTCGTAAGTCGCTCGCTGTACGCCGCCGGCCGCAAGTTGATTCGTCTCGCCTTCACGCTAGATGTTTGACAACAGTTGTGGCATGTAGAGAAAGACACAGTTTGACCTGTACTTTATTCCAGAAGACATTATTCTCTGTGAAGCATATTCTACGCAACGTTTCTTTCACCTGCACCGGCAACGCACTCACACCGGCCGCCGGCCGGCTTGGTGCCGACGACGTAGCGAAGCTTACTTCGTATCGCTTCGTAGTTGTGGCAGGTAACTCTGCGGGAATACAACCGCTGACGAACAGCTTACTTTTGTTAACGCTGGCAGTGTTCTTCGTAGTTCTTCCTCATTCGGCACATTGAAGCGAGTTAGCCGTGGCGTCCGGGCTCGAAGGCTTGTACTTGTTTGGGTCCGGAAGCTCGATAGGGAAGAAACGTGGGTGAGCGCGCTCGCTCGCTCGCTCGCTGCGTGCGCCGGCGAGAGTTGCACTTGACTCTCATAACAGCTTCTATTCGTTGTAATAGTGCTTCGCTTTCACTCTGGCGTACAACCGATATGACTTGTTTTCGTCTAGCCGACAGGGCCAAGCAGTGCGGCACTTAGTAGGTGATCGGCGCGCAGTTACACTCCCCGTTGGTCCGTTTCTTGCCAGGCGTTTCCGCACGACACGCACTACGGTGCGGTCTAAACAGGGCGTCGGCGACGCTCGTAGCTCTTCTCAGGGTGACTCACGTGGTCGTTTGCATGGTGGTCGCACTGTAGATGAGCGAGATCGAGGTTTGCGCTTTGTGAGATACGAAGGAAGTCCTCAAAAATCCTTGGAACGGTGTCAGCCTTCAGCGTTGGTTTGTCGCGTTTCTGCGATACGGAGTCGCCGCTGATGTTAAAATCATACGCAGTGATAACGTCCGAGGCGTCGAAATGGTTCGCACACACACGTGTATACTTCGACTCAAAGTTAATTATCACCGCTTTTTGCAGCGGTATGGCCAGCTTCCATTTCTCGCGCTGCTGCTTGTCTAACGGCAAACAAAACAACGACACCTTTTTGCTTCCCTTGTAGCCGGAACGGCACCCCGGCACGCAACACTGTTAGGCATCCTAGTCCTGCGACAGCGTTTCCTCAAACTTGAACATATGATATCCAGCAGCTTGTCTTGCACTGCGCGAGTATTTCAATACGCGGACGGCGCAGGGGATTGCCTCTGTGGCGCAGCGGCGGCGCGTTGCGGCATTTTCGAGCAGCGTATGAAGCTCGCCCATAGCGTGACGGTGCAGTTTCGTGACCATAAAGAGAATTGAATGACTCTGGTACAACTAATGCCAAAACGCAGAAAAAGTAAATGCCTGTATATACTCAACATATACAGCCCACCAAAAAGTAAAACCATACCCTTTGCAGCAATAATCAGAAAAGCACGAAAAGAAACTGCGAATGAACAACTAATAGTCCTCGGAGACTTTAACGCCCATCACACAATGTGGGGCCAGCTGTCGAAAGGACGCTTTTTTTCTCTTTCAGGCAGTGTTTGACACATCGGCAAAATTCGCTTATTTTTTTTTCTAGGTGACGGCGGAACGTTATCGATCACTTGTGCCCAACAAAAAGCATATTTTAAAAGGTGGCTCATGCCGCACGTGTTTGATTTATTTCATGTATTGACCGACGCGCCTGCGCAAACTAGCCAATTACCAAGATGCCCTGAGATGCCCAGAAGTAAAATCTGTCTCTTATACTTTCACTGATCAGATTGCGTAGTCTTTACACTGTTCAGGCGTATAAGCAAGCAATAGAAGAAGGGAAACAGTTGCAATGTCCACCATGTTTAGGCTGCTGTAACGAAAGTCTCATTCATAGCGAAACCAATTGCGAACTTCAAATTTCAATATGACATATTAAATTCATAAACCATCTCTGTCAGTGACAGGTTCATTGCAGATGACGCCTAACCTTTCTCAACATCCAAACTAACAAGTATAGTAGGCCAATGTTGTGACCAAGCGCTCATTTTTTTTCCGTAGTTCTCCGCTCATAGCTTCAACACAAGTATATACGCTATGTCATTTTCGAATCAAGGATCGCGTAAATAAACTCGAATCCTTCTGATAGAGATCTCTTCCCTTCTCCAAAGGTGTTAAATAACAGCAGCTTTTACAGATCGCCTATTCTTTGTTGCAATAATTGGGTACCTTGAACCAGGCACACGACAATGTTTTAACAAAATGAACAAAATGTGTTTACGACAACACACCTAGAAATACAACTTCAGACTCTTAAGTTCCAATGTAGGGTGTCAACCGAGAAATAGGCAGTGGTAGGCACTGTAGGCGTGCCCACGTAATATTCTGTAATGATTGTAGACACACACCATGGGTTTATACGTTAAATGGACGACATAAAGACTTCCGGCAAAATTGCTAGTGTACTGAACGTTTAGGTCTTTAGCTTTCACAGTCGAAGTAGCAGAACGGTCCGAGAGCGTTGCCACAGTCTGCGCATAGCTAAGACGTGGCAGAACCGTGAACATCTTTAACGACACGAAGGTGATCTGACCGAGTCTAGAACCGCGATCTTCTTCTCAAGGATAGTATAGCCACTGAGCCACTGCAGTTAGGCGAAACTCTACAAGAAAAACATCACTATCCATACGAACACGTCTTTGCTTACCAATGATGTAGTCGTACTCTTTGTGGAGCTTTCGGATGTCACAATCAAAGATTGTTGGACACTTTTTCAAGTGCAGCAGGGAGAGCGTAGCAGCAAGCAAAAGCAATGGCCATTTCGGAGCAATAAACGCCATGTAGGCTGGCAGCACCATGGCTCTTCGTAGGGATGCGAGATCGCGGCCCGAGCAGCTGAATAAACTCGATTCGAAGGGCGCGCAAGTCTGCCCTCGGCCTCTGATATAGAAACTACAGGCATTGTCTACTTGCAGCGGACAAGCGGAGACAGGAAAATTTCGTCGTAAGACTGAACGCATGCCCACATTGTTGTGACCGATGTTGTAATGAAGGAATCGATATATACATTGCTGTACTTGTTTCAGGATCTCGAGTAATATTGGGTATGCAGTTCTTGCCTTGATAAAAAGCCGAAAGCCCTTGATGCCCCATAAAACACCAAAATTGACCGTCGTCGTCAACACAAGTGACGGAAGAAATCATCCCGTGATGACGTCACCATACGATCTCACCATGATGGCACAGATCACCACAATCCGTGACGTCATCATGACGCTACTATGATGTCACATAACGTGACGTCACATGATGACGACATCACACGACATAGTCGCTTAGGCGGAGGTTGACCGATCACGGAGGCAGAGCAAAACCATGTGAGGTGCAGACAGCTTTCGGAGGGGCGCGGGAGAGGACCAATACATCGCCTGACCAGCAAAAGAAGACGATGCCTTTCGCCATCGAGTCGTCTTAGGCGAATGCTTAAGGGACCCGGTGAACATTATTAGATGCGAAGCAGCTTGAGACGGGGGCTTTATCCAATGCTCCCGAGACGTTCACACCCCCACTGCCCATTCACACCCCACTCTCCCTCTCTCTCCTCTCCTACGCTCTCCTCCTATTGCGCGCCTCATTCTCTCCTGCGCAACGCCGCGATGAGCGCCCTCCTACGCTCCCACCCTCTCGCGCGCCCTTGGCGCTACACTTCACCGACCACAAGGCCGTCGTCTTCAAAGCGCCGCGTGTACCGACGCTAGGAATCGCATTGGTCTCCCGCTCAAGCGAACAGTCTCCCCGCTGCTTCGCATCCACACATACTTCCCTTTAGCGGGAGATGTGTAATTGTTTTTCCATCCTTACTCCATCTTACTCCATCCGGTGATTCACTCGAATTTAACGTAGTGTGTATTACCAATGTTATCAGCGCATAACTTCACGGTCAAACTTGTCTTATGGCAGTTATCCACTCCAGTTTTCATTTTCTGCAACATTTAAACAAGTATGCTGTACGAAATTTAAAAGGGCAAGCTTAAATCAACTACGCAACCTTATAGTAGAGGCCTTTAATTTGTGTTATGCAGGTCGCTAGTGCCAGAGACCGCATAGTGTGCACATCTTGTGGACACCATGCTTACGTCCATTTCAAAGCTCGATCTTTGACTTTCGGTATATGATTTCGTATCTTAACTGGTCTAAACGAGCTCCTTAAATGTCCGTTACCTCTGTGAGCTCGCAAATCATGTTTCATAAAGACCTCTCTGTGCCAGTCTACAAGTAAATTGGAGCCTCAAAATAATAATATCAGGCGCCGCAGACTTTGGATTCGACCAGCTGCGACAGCACCGAAGTTCCTCGCTCAATGACATGAGGCACGATCAACGCACTCCTAGGGATACTACCACGAATCGGCACTCATAAGACCGTGTTTTCTACACGCAGCCTCCCAGAGCCTATCCCGAAGCCTACAACGTCGGTCGCCCATCGCCTGTCTGCTACAGCTGTGGTGCCGTAGGTGACATCTCTCGTTTTTGTCGCTGGCGACGCCAGACAAGATAAGGCCCACCACCGACTTGGCCTAACCTTGGACAAGGAATTTATGACGATCATTGGCCAACAGAACTTAGGGAAGTAAACACCACAGGCTCGCCACCCAGGAATACCTTCCCTCATTACAACAGAAGGAGTGACTCGCCAGCTTCAGACCGTAGCCTGACGCCACCGACCAGACGCCAACGCCGTTCCCCGTCACCACGGCGACGTTCTACGTCACCACCATCATCGGGAAACTAGCCGGCGCGGCCGATGGAGGTAAGGTCAACGGCCAGTCTCCGTCTCTGCGAACTACTCCTCTTCCTATTATGATGGTCAAGAACAAAGTATGTGTGTTAATTGATAGTGTCCCTGCCACTGCGTTAGTCGATACTGGTGCTACGGTTTCCGTCATGAGTGTGACATTCAAAGAAAGGCTCGATCGGAAAGTTATGTTCCCGTGGAATGGCGGTGTGACATTTCGTGGTGTCAGCGGAGTGTGTCTTGTTCCCCTCGGTATTTGTGTTGCAAGTGTTTTATTCAGCGAAGAAGATCTCATCACGGAATTTCTTGTTCTACCACGGTGCGCTCACGATGTGATTCTCGGGATCGACTTTCTTCAAGACTGTGGTGCTTCCGTTAACTGTGGCACAGGGTAAATTACGTGGAATAGCGCGCTTTTTCTCTACTCTTGCCGACACATCCTTACCAGAGGAAAACGATTTTGTCGTATCGAACGATTCGCTTATAGCGCCGTGGTCTCTCTCGCGTGTTCCTGTTAATGTTGCTGCGTCCGACCTTTCATCGTTCGATGCGCAAACCCAACCACTTGCGACGGGTTGCGTGAAGAAGGATGTACTTGTGGCGCGTTCTCTCGTGACAGTTGTGAATGGCGCTTCAAATGTGTGGGCTTTCAATTGTTCTTCGGTGCCTGCTATTCTCCCGCGCTATATGAAGCTCGCTAAATTTGGCGAAGTCACAGCGAAGTCACAGTTTTAAGCGAGGAGGAGCAATCTCAAAGAAGCGACCCCCAACGAAGCAGTTCCGAAAAACAGGTCTTACGGGTGATCAGCAAGTCGCTGCCCTCACATGAACGCCACGCTCTTGCACGAGTCCTTCTGACGCATCTTTCTGCGTTCGATTTCACACAAGGTAACACGAAGGCTTCACTACCACGTTCTCGTGCTCACCACAGAATTGACACCGGATCTGCACAGCCCATTCGTCAAAAGCCATACCGCGTGTCTTCGACAGAAAGGACAGTTATAGCTGAACAGGTGACCGACATGTTACGGAAGGGTGTTGTGAAAGAGTCATCTAGTCCGAGGGCAGCACCAGTGATCTTAGTAAAGAAGAAGGATGGATCGTGGCGGTTCTGTGTTGATTACAGAAAACTAAACTCTGTCACCAAAAAAAGGTGTGTATCTGCTTCCTAGAATTGATGATGTCATCGATTGCCTACATTCCGCTGCCTACTTTTTTGCGCTGGATTTGCCATCAGGGTATTGGCAGATACCCAGCACCTCCACCACAAAACTGTAACGGGTACGGTTGAATTATGTTTATTTACACGGCGAGGTTGATGGTCAGGTAATGATGGCGCCGGTAGGCTCAACCGGTTCACGTCCTCTTCTTCTCGCTCGGCTCATACCCGTTGCAATATTTAAATGCTGTGGTGCGCAAAGGAACGAAACACGAAGGAAGACAAACGAAACACGGCGCACCACAGCGTTGAGATGATTTACCAACTCGCCCAGCAGTCCGTACTTCTCAAGTGCAATATTTAACAGCTCCTTTAGTAGCAAGTGCGCGGGCCTTCGAGGAACGAGCGTCTAGGTGGCCAACGCTGTTTTCCCATCACATTCACTGTCCTTCCCAGTGGGCGTAGTCTACAACCTTTATGCAATGCAGAGAAAGCCACTATGTATGTCTGCATACCATAAAAAGGCTTTCGAGTGACAGCCTGTCATCGCGCTTTTTGCGATGATGAGTACACAAAAGCTTCGTGAAAGATTCCGCGGGATAAAAATGGGTGCCACACGAACGCTCGAGCAACTCGGAACACACAGCTGTTCCCTGACATACAGGCTTGTTGTACCTTGCTGCGCCGACGAGTCGGCAGTTTCTGCGCAGCAGACATCAGGGTACTTGCAGCACCCTGACGGCGTCGCGACGATCGAAAAAGTGAATGTAGAAGGGAATGGGCGCGTTAAGTTAGCGCGCTCCGAACTCTAAGGTAACACTATCGAATGCACTCGAGTGCAACGCCTTCGGAGCTTATCTTAACGGTGATTTCCGCCTACTGCTTTCGGGGGCACGAAAGCTTCACATGGCGAATGTTGTGTTGCTTCCGCGGTATGAACGAGTGGAGAAGGATAACGCACTTCGTCAGAGGAGAGAGTCGGAAACACGTCATTTCTTCGGACGCCGTAACAGGCGTGTGCTCTCGCGCACGCCCTCGTGCACAGTCTCAGGATTGGAGTGCGTAGAGCGCTCTCCGTAATTACGCACCGGAAGTCGCTTTTCAACCGTTAGGTTTACAAGAGCGCACTCCGCCGGCTAGAGCACGCTCGAGCTCCTTAACTTAACGCGCCCAATTACTTTTATTTTAATGTGTCGGCATACTAGTGCTGCTTCCTGCAGATAATCATGCGTGCGTCCATTCATCCGTGACCTAACGCGTTGCACCAACGGTTCCTTCCTCTGCGTATGCTATTGTCACGTGGTTGCGAAGTTGAAGGCTGCAGTAAGACTGGGAAATACAGAACTCTTTAATGGGAGAACTTGTGCACGGAAAATGAAAACTCAAGGTACAGGCAATACACGCTGTACACTAGTGAGTAATAGCTAAACGGCTCAGCGGGCCCAGCGGACGAGCGGAGAGGGCAGCGGAGCACAACACGAAAGCGAAAGGAAGAGTGATAGCTATGGGTCTTAGCGTCGACCCGCTCGTTCCAGCGGAACGTAGACCGCACCTTGCGCTCCGCTGTGTGTGAAGGCGCCCCCACTTGGTTTCGCCGCCGTTTTGCAGCGCAGCTGACTGCGTCTCGACGAGGCGCACTTGCCAGAAACGCGAAATGCAGGCAGTTCTATCCATATCTGCGAACACGCGACCTAATGTAACCTGCGCTGAAAGGATGTCAAAGTAGCACGTACTTTCTTAAGTTTCTTGTGTCGTCTTGTCTACAGAATCCAATTAAATTATAAACACGATCATTTAAAGGGGCCCTGCAACACCTTTCTTAGTTACAATGGAATAGTCTCATTATTGACGTATGACTCTTCACGAGTCATATGCCGCAAACATTTTTCGAATCCGTCAAGTCTAAGTGGTGTTACCAAATTACATAGATCACGTTCCGCAGCTTTCTCCCTCAACTCAACGCAGCGAGCGCGCGGGAAGCTGCGCGCGGCGTGAAGGGAGGAAGGGAGGGCGGAGGTGCAAGGAGGCGACGTCAGCGCCGGCGGCATTTTTTTCATTTTTTTTTTCTCTGTGGCGTCTCGGCGCAACCACGTGGTCTGTGGCGCCACTTCCGGTCGACTCGCGCGGTCGTCGTCGAGCGGCGGAGCCCATGGCACCGTGTATCGCGCGTGCTTGAAAACTGCGAGTCGGTTTGGTAATGTTGGGTGTGCACCTCGAACTGCCGTAGTGTTTTCATCGCTCTGCCAACCACGGACGCAAACTTGCGTACGCGTTTGGAACGAATGACAGCTGAGATGGGTTTCGACCCACACTCCGATACACCGCCTCTTCGCACTGCTCACGCTTGAATCGTATTCAACACGGCAAAGCTGCGTGCACCCTTCTCCCAGTGGCGGTACTTCGATGCTGTTTGCTCTTCGAATGCGGGCGCACAGCGAGTGCGGGCTGCAACAAAGAACTACAGACTAGAAGAAAGGATCGTGGGGCATCGGGCCGGCGCGGACCCATCCACCGGCTGTCTCAGCTACCGTGAAAATGCGAATCTGCTTGGTTGCTGTGTCGCGGTTTCTCGGGAACCTGAGACTACGGGGAGGATACGCCGAGGTACGGCTCGATGACATACTGAACAGACAGCGAACGGGACTCTCGCCATACAGCGAACACAGGTATCCTAAGCTAGCCGGCGCCAGCATTGTTATCGGAGAAATGCTGCACCTGCTGCCTCGGTCGGTCGTGAGAACGTGCCGACGATGCGGTTTCCAGCTGACGAGGCAACACTCGAACGGCTGCCACTCTCAACGGCAACCGGCAATGGTCAAAAGCACAGAAATATTCACGATTTCGGCACTGCACATGGTGAAGAAACGCAACCACGCAACTACGAGCAGACGAGCTGTCGGTGAGACCGGAAGTGCTAATATTAATGTTTGTTCGGTGTTTTAACGGCATAACACAATATAAACATAGATATTATCTACTTATTGAACTCAAAATTAACAACTAAGGTAATAATGAGGTTGTTATCGTGATTAAAACATCAGCCAATGGTGGAACTGCCGACAATCGCGTCATATATTGCGGACTAATACATCATTTGTCGAGAGAAGAGGGAGCGATTTCCAGCTGACTTTGAGAATTTATTGTAAATTCCAGGTCGCTCGCTTCGCTATAATATTTGGCTCGCGTGTTCTCGGGAGCATCGACTACGGATTGGCAGCGCTTTTTGACCCTGCTCAAAAAGTGTTGCAGGGCCCCTTTAAGCCTCGGAGTGTCCGCTTGCTGCCTGGCGCCCGTCTTAAGCTTTCGATGATTTGAACCCATTTAAGTCATCTCCAAACGACCTCGTCTTCTGAGGTCTTCTTCAGCTGAAAAGCACCGCCGGGACCTTTTCACCTGGAGCCGAGCGAACGCTGCGTTCGCAGGTATCGCCGACAACATGCCGCGGCCGCTTGTGATGGGGGTCGCCATCTTGCCTCGCGAAAATGCTGGTCCGCTTGCCACACTCCGCTGGGCAGAGGATACGAGCGGGCGAGCGCTTCACTCCCTAAAGACGCTGGGGGGCTATTCTGTAAGCGTTCTGTCACAGAATGGGGGCGGTCCGTTCTATCGGGCCGCACGTGATTGGTGGAGGCTTACCACCAGAACCTAAATTTTGAATCAACTTGAATCTTTACGCTCAGCATCTCAACTTAAGCGGCGCTCGCTGACTCCTGTTGTACTTGTGCCTTAGCTTATTTTCCTAATTCTGCTTCGCGCTGTAACATAATGTAGAGGGCACCAGTGGCGTAGGCAGAAAGTTTTTTCGGAGGGGGGGGGGGGGGCACGCCCTTGATCCGACGTGGGGTCCGGGCAGGTAAGTGTGGTCCAGCGTCATTTGGTGCTCTGTACCATGGCAGAAAAAAAGGAGGGGGGGGCACGGGCCCGGTGTGCCCCCCCCCCTCCCTGGCTACGCCACTGGAAGGTACCACAGACACATGGTGTAATAAAGCTGGGAGTCAAAAGCGTTTGAACAGACGCGCTTCGAAGAACAAATACAAATTAAAAGCAGCGTCTTTGAATTGCCTAAGAGGTTACCCGACAATTTCCACTCCAGACAAGCATTTTGGCTTTCTTGCAGGAATATTCTTTTTTCGAAAAATAGACCGTAAACACGGAGTGCATACGAGGGGCTTGTCCTGGGGTGCGTGTTCACTCACTACTTGCTTTCGGAGAAACTGGTTTTCAGACACAAAAAAGGCTTTCTTAGAAAATCACAAATGTGAAAAATATGCCCAAAGGGATACATTTCCCAAATTGGAAAGAAAAAGAAGTGATTTTTTTTATTTTGCCTTAAAAGCAATGTCTCGCGTGAGAGAGACAGTACAACTCTATTAAAGGGGTACTGACACGAATATTTTCAGTTGTTTTTTTTTGCGTCAAACGAAAGGTCAAGCCCTCAAGAGCCTAGAAAAGGTAGTGCTACGCGCAAGTGCGTCCTGAAAAAGTAATTACAGTATGCTTTTAAAAGCTAGTTTCGGTTGTTCCTACTGTACCCTAACGTCACAACACGGTATGAGCTTCTCGTCACGTGCTCGCACAATATATAGTGACGTTTCCACGGCCACTCCGCACCGTGGCACCGTTGGTGACGCACAAGCTGCCATTTTGGAAGTTTTGTTGACGCACAAGCGGCCATCTCGGAAGTTTTGGTACCTAACGTCATCACAACTAGCCAGACTGCTGGGTGAAGTCACCAGAATTTGTACTGTAGCCTGACGTCGAGCTAGTGTCGATGTCAGTAGGTGCGCCATGGAAAAATTGCCTTTAATATCAAATTAAAATATTGTTACGGGGATGACTTATTCACTTAAAGCTGATCCAGTTAATGCTGCACAGAGCGTACAGGATCGTAGGCCAACAGGGCAGCCCCAGACTCTAACCCACAACAACAACGTTGTCGTCTTCTCCATTAGGTGTCATTTCAGCGCCCGCGCCTGAGTCACCTTTCCATACCCGTGACATTACCCCGGCCGCTAAAGCACCGTCCCGGTGCCTGTTATGGTTAAATGGACGTGGCAACATTGCAGGGCTTTAGACGAGAAACTTGGACTATGTCAGTTCTGGGTGTAGCAGTCGTTGAGTTGGCCGTCGGAGAGATCTCATAGGTGACAGGTGTCACCTGGCGCAGGACTCGGTAGAGCCCGACGTATCGGGATAAGAGCTTCTCGCAGAGGCGAACACGTCGAGATGGGAGCCACAGTAGAACGAGAGAGCCCGGAGGGAAATCGGCATCCCTATCTTGACTATCATAGAGGGACTTCTGTGCTGTCTGGGACGACGAGAACCGAGCGCGGGCTACTGTACGTGCGATGAGAGCACGGGTGATTGCATCTTGAGCGTACGAAGTGGTGGAAGGTGGTTCTGACGGAAGCACGGAGTCGAAAAGTAGTAACGGATCACGGCCAAAAAGAAAATAAAAGGGTGAGTAGCCGGCTGTGTCATGACGTGACGAGTTGTAGGCGAAGGTGACGAACGGGAGAGCAATGTCCCAATCGGTGTGGTCGTCAGATACATACATGGAAAGCGTGTCTGTCAGGGTGCGGTTGAGGCGTTCCGTAAGTCCGTTAGTCTGGGCGTGGTAAGACGTGGTGAAGTTGTGACGAGTAGCACGAGATCGAAGTAGGTCATCAATCACACGAGACAGGAAGCAGCGACCACTGTTTGTGAGTAGGTGACGAGGAGCGCCATGCTGGACAATTTTGTCGTAGAGGAGGCAATCTGCAACGTCCTTCGCACAGCTGGTCGGTATCGCTCGAGTGACTGCATACCGAGTGGCATAATCCGTGGCTACTGAAACCCATTTATTTCCATTTGTCGAAGTTGGAAAGGAAGCGTATATGTGTTCGCACGAAATAAACGCTCATGTTGTTAGCCGCGCAGAGTCCTGTCTGTCTTTCTTGTCCCGTGTGCTCGCGCTGTTTCGAAGATGAAGCCATGCCAACAAGCTCAGTTGACACCCTCCAGGCTGGACAATTGTGTCGTAGACGAGGCAATCTGCAACGTCATTCGCAACAGCTGGTCGGTATCGCTCGAGTGACTGCATACCGAGGGCATAATCCGTGGCTACTGAAAACCATTTATTCCATTTGTCGAAGTTGGAAAGGGACCTAAACAAGTCCAACCCCACTCGATAAAACGGCTCGGCTGGGACTTCTAGGCTGAAGGTGACCGGCAGGTGGAGTCGTAGGTTTCTTTCGGCGCTGGCACAGGTCGCAAGCTGCAAGGTACCGGCGAACGGAGCGATAAAGGCCCTTCTAGAAGACCGTCGTCGAACACGGTCGTAGGTTCTGGAGACGCCTAAATGTCCAGGAAGTTGGAACATCGTGAAAGTGTTGCAGGACATCCTTGCGCAGATGGCTTGAGACGACGAGTAAAATTTCCGCGCTGTCGGGGTTCAGGTTGCGGCGCTACAAAACGTTGTCTTGAAGCAAAAACATGTTCAGTGAAGGGTCGGTATTGCCGGATTGAAGGCGGACAATGATGGAGAGCAGTGATGGATCTCGACGTTGTTCATCCGCCACGTGTAAAAAGTCAGTGATGGCAAAGATGCAGGCATCGGCTCCCAAATCGATGGAGTTGGGTGGATCAACAGGGTGTCGGGATAAGCAGTCGGCATCACTATGGAGCTTTCCAGATTTGTCAACTACCGAGAATGTGTACTCCTGTAATCGCAATGCCCAACGGTCGAGTCTTCCTGTAGGGTCCTTAAGTGTTGACAGCGAGCAGAGCGCATGATGGTCTGTGATGACTGCGAATGGGCGTCCGTATAAGTACGGACGGAATTTCGCGACCACACAGACGAGAGCTAGGCATTCTCGCTCAGTAGTGGAATAATTTTTTCCCGATTGCGACAGAAGGCGGCTAGCGTCCTTGGACTGCCCTTGGTCCTCACCCCAGGAAAAAGCCACGTTCTTTTTGAGGAGATCCGTGAGGGGCCGAGCAATGTCCGCGAAGTTGATGACAAAGCGGCGGAAGTATAAGCAGAGCCCAAGAAAGCTGCGAACTTCTTGTGTGGAACGCGGAACCGGGAATCCGCCGACAGCACGGATTTTGTCAGGATCGGATCGGACACCAGTAGCGTCTACAAGGTGGCCAAGTAGATTAATCTGCCGGCGTCCAAATGTGCACTTCGACGAATTTAGCTGGAGGCCAGCAGAGCGAAAGACGTCAAGAATTTCTTGCTTCCGCTTTCTTTATTTCTTTCTCTCTTTATTTCTTTCTCGCTCTTACTTTCTGTCTTTCTTCCCTTGCTTCCTCTCTATTTCTCTCTCTCTTTCTTTGTACGCCTATGCTTACCCTCTCCCCTGCTCCTTTCCCTACTCCTCACCTTGACTTGCCCTTCCCGCCACCTTGCTGTACTATACTATACAAGGCTATGCTATGCTTTGGCAGCGTGCCTAGATAGCCGAGTCTTTTTTCAGTGTTCGCTGCAGCCTGCAGAACATCCCAAATGAACACTGGATCACATCAGTCAATAAAGCAATGATCAATAGTCTCCGGCTTTTTTCACAATCTGCAATTTACGTCCCAGGGAAACAAAGGGTCCTTTTAGTGCTTTGCCATGTCTTCACAGGAAGAGTACCTGTGTGCATCTTAAAAAAAAAAAGAAACTCTGTGTTCCAGGAGACACGGACAATTTTAAAACTCCAGTTAGTACATCAGAAAACTGATGATTTCCAAATGTAGGCCGGTATAGTGCGATCAGAAAGCGTACATCAGTAACACTCTTCACCAACTCTTTTCGGCTTGCGCTAAATAAATAGGTTGTTGAAAATCTTGTTTGTAGAAATAGTACGGCATCAACCTTGTGAACATTAGGTACCTTGATGTGACGAAGGACAGCACAATACCCTATGACCTAATATTTCTTATTGGTCTGCATATTCTCTAGAGAGCAAGACTCATTGACACAAATGCTGAGTCTCCGCGAACAACAAAAAAAAAACATATTCGAGGAACAAGCTATTCAAATACGCGGGATATACGAACGTTCTAGTGACGCGCTAGGCTGGTTTTCTGTGTTTGGCTTGTGTTTAAATATGCCTGATTATTATTTTTTAGGGAAAAATTGCCTGGATAGCCGAGTGGTTAGGACGCTTGCCTTCGGATCGTGGGTACGCGGGTTAGAACCCCGCCTCGTCAAGAATTCATCTCCCTGTCTTTCATTCTCTGTCTCTATCTATCTTTGTTTCTTTCTCTTTCTCTCTCTCTCTGTACTCGTTCTCTCCTCAGAGTTATTGCATCCTGCGCCGGAGAAATCGGCACACGTGTTTTGGGAGCGATGCAGAAGATGAAGAGAAGGACTGAGAGGAAGAAGAGGATGAAGAGAGCGCGTGTCCATTCATGATGATGATAGTTTCTGCGCACTGCCCAATTTCTGCGCAATTTCTGATGCAATTTCTGTGCACTACCCGGCGCAATGAAAAGCTTAAAGAGCTCCGCTCTTAAAAACTTGGAGGACGCTTGAGATTTACCTTTAAGAGTAGAACGCAATAGCGTAATCGTGCCCCGTGGGCATCGCCTTCTCAACTGCTAGCCTGGCTTCGGTTCTCGTTGCATGCCTTAACCGTGCCGTTAGGAAACGGACGACTGTGAGCGTAACGTCGGTCGTTTCAAACTGTCATACAATGCCTACTGCAAGTACAGTTGCTAAGTGCCCACTACGCCATAATTCTTCCTTTTGCGAATCGGCGAAGGGCCCACTACGCGTCCGTAAGGCGACACGCGAACCTACGCAGCTGCCCACTTTGTTGATGCTTTCGCAGCTGATGATGATTGAATATGTCTGAGCGCTTCGTAATGCGTGGGCCTTTAAAACACCCACTCGTTGCGCATTTCGCATGTGTTGACGCCTGGCGCGATTGTGTGCTTTTACCACGTAATATTACATGCGTGTAGGAGACTCTTTCCACTACATGACATTCATATAGTGTCTTTTTTTAAGCGGTTTCAAGCAATAGCGTCTCTCTGTGGTATAACACCTGCTCGCCAGGCAGACGGCTTGGGTTCGATTCTCACTCGAACCTAAGATTTTTATAATTTATTTGATTTGCATCTTTCTCGATTTTTCGGTCACGGGCCACGCTGATTCTTCACTCACAACCAAGGATGCCGACACCGAAATTTCTGCGAAACGATACGCTATCGCGTTAATATACAGGGCAATTCGAGCCTTCTCTACCTTTCACAGACGACCTGACAGAACGTTACAGAGATCTCCAGACCACGTCAGAAGCAGCTCAGCACTTTTTTCTCCTGTATCGGAAGAGGATTAACTTTTATTTTGTCAAGCAGGCTGTTTTTGCCCTGAGGTGGACGGCCACCTCACTCCCGGTAGCCTTGGCCTTGGGCCTATAGCATTGATAGCCTAGCCTCGTTATACAGATGTAGCTTACCCGGACGGCTTGGTGACTGGTTCTATTCTTGACCTTCTAATACAGGATTTGACCTAGAAAGCCCAGATCGTGTACCTCAGGAGTACCGAGAACATAACCCGTGACTAAGTGCTCAATAATGGCACAACTACTCAGTCAACGGCCTGCAGGTAAACCGCAACAAACATCACCATTCGGGTAAGTAAGTCATCGCTTACCTATGATGTAATCGTACTCTTGGTGTAGTTTTCGGGTGTTATACTTAAAGATTCGTGGGCAGTACTCAAGATGCAGCAGGGAGAGCGCAGAAGCAATCAAAAGCAGTGGCCATTTCGGAGCAAGAAATGCCATGTAGGCCGGTTGCACCATGGTTCTTAGTATGGATTGCAGGTCGCCGCCAGTGTAGCTGATAGAAGAGCTAAGGTTGGTTCTGGTTGGTTATACATAGTTACTGACTGCAACGAGTTGCTTAGACGCACACACACACACACACACACACACACACACACACACACACACACACACACACACACACACACACACACACACACACACACACACACACAAAAAAAAAAAACAGTGGAGCAAGTGTGGTCGTCCTCATGCACGTGTATTATCTTGCGGATCTTTTTTTAGGCGCCTCAGCAGTGCGTTGCAGTCTAGCATTGCGGCTGAATAAACTGGACACAGAGCGCAGTTGTGCACTCGGCCTTGGAGGAGAAAACTGCAGACATTGTCTACTCGCAGCGGCGAAGTGGAGACAAACAAACATCGCAAGAGTGAGAGGCGTGTCTATATATCGCTGAGTGATGCTGTACTGAAGGCTTCACAATAGCCCTTGCTCGACTGTTTTTTCCGAAAAACCAGAGAAGCAATAGCTGTGAAGTTGTTTATTTTTTTGCTCTTGTTATTTATTGTCGACTATGAGTCAATTTCCATATGTTTACTTAAAGGTACTGTCTACCGTCGTTCATCACCTTTCTGTTTTGTATCGCAATAGGAAGCGCACCGTCTCAAGTGCCCGAGCTTACAGCGGTTTCTCTGAAAAGCGAGTGGAAATTTTTAAAGCAAAATTTCTCGATCTCCGTTCTGTCTTCTTCAAGCGATGTAGGGACGCCCGAAGCACTGGTTGCTGCATGCGATGGTAATTATTGTACCGGCAAAAGTAAGGAAAAGAAAACTGGAACAACGTGCGCACGGTTCTTAATAATAATATCTGGGGTTTAACGTCCCAAAACCACGATCTGATTATGAGGGACGCCGTAGGGGAGGGCTCCGGAAATTTCGACCACCTGGGGTTCTTTAACGTGCACCTAAATCTAAGTACACGGGCCTCAAACATTTTCGCCTCCATCGAAAATGCAGCAGCCGCGGCCGGGATTACGTTTAGGTACGTGATTTATTTAGTATTTCGCACTGCATTGTGTAGGCTGCTGCTCACGGGTCGCAGTCGGGTTTCGGCGCATTCATTCAAGCGTTGTAGCTAACTGGGTTCGTTGCCCAAGGGTGTGATAGAAACCAATGGAGTGGCGCTGCGGTGTCGGTCTAAAGAAACTATTTCGCTAGCACTCGCTGTGTACCATTGTCAATCAACGTGCACCGGGCCGGTAGCTTTTTGCTGTTCTTTAGGCAGCTAGCGAGTACTTGGCTACTGGCATAAGTTCACCGCTATCCTCTCAAAGCAGCCGTCATAGTAATGCAGTGGTTACGGTGGTCGGCTGTTAATCCGAAGGTAGCGGGTTCGATCCTGGCCGCGGTGGTCGCATTTTCGATGGCGGCGTATAATGCTGGAGGCCCGTATACTTAGATTTACGTGCGTGTAAATGTAAAAAAAAAAATCCGCGTGATGATGGAATTGTGCAAAAAGGCCTGGGGTGCAGCCTCACTGGCGACCACAGCCAGCAATGCACTCCCTCACCAGAGCAGGATTGGCCACCCTGGTGTAGTACTTGGCCACTACCTCCCACATGAATACACCAATTAACCCTCGGCCCTCAGTCCCCAGCGGCTGCGAAGCAACTGACCAAGGCGGCGGTCAGACCTGCGACGCAGCAGAGGGTGCTAAGAATCTCTGGGTACGGACAGGCCGCCATTGGAATCTGAATTTGGCTACGTATAACGCTAGAACTTTATCTAGTGAGGCGAGTCTAGCTGTACCTATTCGAGGAATTGGAGGGTGTTAAATGGGATGTAATAGGGCGCAGTGAGGTTAGGAGGCCACAGGAGGCTTATACAGTGCTGAAGAACGGACACGTCCTATGCTATCGTGGCTTAGCTGACAGAAGAGAACTAGGAGTGGGGTCCTTATTCATAACGATATAGCTGGCAATATAAGGAATCTATAGAGTAATGAGAGGGTGATATGTATCGTAATTAAGTTTAATAAGAGGTACAAGAGGAAGGTGGTACAGGCCTCCGCGCCTACATCCAGCCATGATGATCAAAGTGTTGAACGCTTCTACGAAGACGTAGATCAGCAATGAGTAAGGTAAAGACACAGTATACTGTACTGAGGGCGACTTTAATGCAAAGGTAGGCAAGAAGCAGGCTGGAGATCATGCAGTTGGGGAATAGGCATCGGCGTCTAGAAACGCCAGAGGGGAGTTACTAGTAGAGTTTGCAGAACGCAATAATTTACGCATCTTGAATACCTTCTACAGAAAACGGGCTATCGTAAGTGGACGTGGAGGAGTCCTAATGGCGAAAACTAAAAATGAATAGACTTCATAATTGCGGCCACCCGGGCATTGTACAGGATGTGGAAGTAGTTAACAAGATCCGATGCAGTGACCATAGAGGGTAAGATCTAGAATTCAACTTGACGTGAGGAGGAACGGCCAGAAACTGATACGCAGGAAGCCGATTAATGAACTAGCTCTGAGAGGGAAAGTTGAGGAATCAGAGTTTCACTTCAGAATAGGTACGCGGCTTTAACCGAGGAAACCGACCTTAGCGTTGACGCAAGAATGATAATCTGACTAGTATCATCAAGAGTGTGCAGTGGAAATCGGGGGGTACAGTTGTTAGACAGGACACTGGGTAAGCTATCCCAAGAGACGAAAAACCTCATTAAGAAACGTCAAGCTATGAAAGCCTCAAATGCAACAGACAAAAATAGAGCTGGCGGAGCTTTCGAAGTTAATCAATAGGCGTAAAGTAGCCGACATAAGAAAGTATAATATGGAGAGAATTGAGCATGCTCTAAAGAACGGAAGAAGCCTCAAAGCTATGAAGACAAACTGTGCATAGGCAAAATCAGATGTATGCATTAAGGGATAAGGAAGGCAAGGTCACAAACAATATGGATAGAATAGTTGAGGTAGCGGAAGAGTTCTACAGAGATCTGTACAGCAGCCGAGCCATTCAGGCTGATAACGTAAGAAGGAGTAATAGCGCAGAGGAATCCTGACATCCCACCAGTATTGACAGGAGAAGTAAAGAAAGCCCTAAGGGAATGCAAAGAGGCAAAGCAGCTGGTGAGGATCAGGTAACATCAGACCTGTTGAAAGACGGTGGAGAGATTATGTTAGAGAACTGGCCACCCTGCATACGAAGTGCCTCTCGACGGGGAGGATACCAGAATCTTGGAAGAATGCCAACATCATCTTGATCCATAAGAAAGGGGACGTCAAGGACCTGAAAAATTACAGGCCCATAAGCTTACTGTCGGTGTCTACAAGCTATTTACAAAAGTAATTGCTAACAGAATTAATACGACATGGAGTTCAATCAACCAAGGGACCAGCAGGATTTCGTACAGGATTCTCAACAATAGACCATATTCATACTATCAATCAGGTGATAGAGAAATGCGCGGAATACAACCAACCCCTATACCTAGCCTTCATAGATTACGAGAAGGCATTTGATTCGGTGGAGACATCAGCAGTCATGCAGGCACTGCGGAATCAAGGCATCGACGAAGCCTATAAACATATGGAAGAACATCTCCAGCGGATCCACAGCCACTATAGTCCTCCATAAAGAAAGCGACAGAATCCCAATAAAGAAGGGCGTACGGCAGGGAGACACGATCCTCCAATGTTATTCACCGCGTGTTTACAGGAGGTTTTCAGGGCCCTAGATTGGGAGAGCTAGGGATAAGAGTTATAGGAGAGTATTCAGTAACTACGATTCGCTGATGACCATTGCATTGATGAGTAACGCGGGAGCCGAATTGCAGCTCATGATACTGAACGGATACGGAAAGTAGAAGAGTAGGTCTGAAAATTAATATGCATAAAAACTAACAGTAATGTGGAACAATCTTGGTAGAGAACAGCGCTTGCGATAGGTGGCGAGACACCTGGAAGTTGAAAGGAGTAGCTCTACTTAGGACCAGGTAGTAACCGCGGAGCCGAACCATGAGAGTGAATAACTAGAAGAATAAGGCATGGGTTGGGGCTCATTCGGCAAGCATTATCAAATCATGAATGGTAATCTACCACTATCCCTCAAGAGGAAGGTCTATAACAGCTGCATCTTACGGTACTTACCTACGGAGCAGAAACCTGGAGACTTACAAAGGAGGGTTCACCTTAAATTGAGGACGACGCAGCGAGCGATGGAAAGGAAAATGATAGGTGTAACCTTAAGAGACAGGAAGAGAGCAGAGTGGGTCAGGGAACAAACGGGGGTTAATGACTCATAGTTGAAATCAGAAGAAGAAATGGATATGGGCCGGGCACGTAGCACGTCGGCAGGATAACCGGCTGGTCATTAAGGGTAACTGACTGGATTCCAAGAGATGGCAAACGCGTGAGGGGGAGATAAAAATTAGGTGGGTAGATGAGATTAAGAAGTTTGCAGGTATTACGTGGCAGCAGAAAGCACAGGACCGGGTTGATTGGCGGAACATGGGAGAGGCCTTTGCCCTGCAGTGGGCGTAGACAGGCTGATGATGATGATGATGATGATGAAATGTATCCCGTGTGAACAATACTTCGAGAGCCATCACTACGACATGCCTCCATAAGCGTACCGTAGTGTTGGCGCGCGAAACTCCAGATATTATCATTTTCCAAAGCGTTATTCACGCACTGCAAGCCAATAGCACTGGTCCAGAGAAAAAAAAAGTGAAATCGTGAGAGACAGGCGGTGTGGCCGTATATAATTTATGCTTTCGTAAGGTCGAGGCTGTTACATCTGTCTAGCGTAACGGCGTATACAGCCGTGGTCTGCGCAGATTGTTTTGCAGTGCCAGGATGAAACAAATGAAACCGCAGCACCTGCTACATTACAGCTGTTTGGCGTGGAAGACGTGTGTTACTTCAGAGTGACACAGATCTACCATTCTCGAGAACAAAGCGTCCGCTGCAGCTTTCTTACCCCAGGCTACGCCTGCCATCAGTTGGACGTGGGCTTACACAGACTCCATGTGTGTGGTGGCACTTGCCTAATCATCTGAACCTCTAGGCACAATATCCCCATTCCGAGATAACTTCGATGATCGTCGTTGGCATACAGCAGCCGCACCGCTGTGCAACACGTGTAATGACGACGACGTATTTTGAGATACCGCCTGGCTGGTGACTTTGGTGCATAGTTACACTTGTTAGTTTAAAGTTAAGCGATGAGCTCGCGATGCAGTGCAAGAATTTAGAGATTCGATTCGGCCACGCGAAAAAGAGCGAAACTAAATTCAGTGAAGGTAGAGAAGAGGTGAGAAGCTGCGATCGTAACCATGACGTATTAATTTTACAGCTCTTTTTTTTTTTTCAAGTTACTCTAGTCTGCCATCTCGCAAGGTTAAAAGGGTTCCACGCGACAGATGTGTAGTGAATTACAAGACGAAATAGCGATTTTTACAAATAGAAGCGTAGTATCCTTTTGGTAGTTAATTAGCGGACAACATAGACAACCTACCCGCCACGATGGTCTTTGTTATGGCACTCGACTGCTGATCCGAAGGTCGCGAGATTGAATCCCGGCCGCGGCGGCCCGCACTTTCGATGAGGCGGAATGCTTGAGGCCCGTGTATTTAGATTCAGGTGCACCTTAAAGAACCCCAGGTGGCCGAAATTAGCGGAAGCCCTTCACTACGGCGTCCCTCGTAATCATATCGTGGCTTTGGGACGTTAAACTTTCACGATTATATATAGCATAGACAACCTAGTGGTTTTTTTTTTTTTTTGCACTTTGTTACATATATCTTAAGTTTGCTCAGACCATGACAAGCCATGTGGAAAAAGGACACCAAGATACCATATTTACAGCGGGTTATGAAAAAAGTGAAAAAGTGATTAAAATAAAAGAAACGAAATTTATTACAGGAGGATGTGAGGCCAGTTTAATTAAAATTAATATTTATCTGCCGACTGCTGCACCACGACCATGACCTACCCCCGCAAACTCATTCATGGTGTGAGTCGCGTAAATAGTGTGAGTCGCGTAAAATATCTGGTGTGAGTCGCGTGTTTCACGAAATTTCCTTACTGGATTGAAACCACTTATAACTCGTATTTGAAGGAACAAGATCAAAGGACATATCGTAGAGCACGATTATGTGAGATGTTGGAGTTAAAGAACATTGACACCATGACCGCAAAAGTAGTTACGCTAACCAGGGTGTCGGAACGAATGTTTTTCGTTTCGGTTTTACTTTCGTTCACCGCAAAAAAGTTCCGTTTCTGTTCCGGAACGAAAAAAAAAATGTTCCGTAACGGTTCGTAACGGCTTTTTTTATGGAAAAATTTGAAGTTAAGGTAATCATAACGAACATTGGATTTGTGATGTAGATACTTGCCCTCCTCTTAGGAAAGTGGGACAAAGGTAAAATACGTTCTTCAAAGGAGCGGAAGTAACTGTACCACGAATTGCTACCAACTAGCACAAACCAGTATTAATTTCAAAGTCATAGTATTTATTTTCTCAAAAGACAAATACGAATTTTTTAGTAGGCTCAATGCTTTGTGTCAAGGGAGTGAGCACGATCTCAGAAGCAGCACGTCATTGAGTGTACTCTCTGATGTGCGAGACCGCTGTTGTGATAAAGAGATCGCCAGGCCTGCGCGACACACGCAGCACAGTCACAGCGAAGCTGGAGAGCGGACTTTGTAGAGCCGCTGGAGAGTCTCTTGGGGCAATAATACAAGTACACATGCAAAAGTACCCACTACGCCGTAAATCATCCCAATTCTTCTGAAATAAAGTTCCCACTATGCCATTTTTCGTCATTCTTCGGAGTCTCGTGGTACACGCTACACATCTGTAAGGCATTATGTGCACTTTGCGCTGTGACTAATGATGATAAAGAATTATGGCTGAGCACTTTGCAGTGGGTGGGAAGCAGTTTGGCGGAATGGGCGCCTCATCCATTTCAATTCCATTGCGGGGAATTAGAACTTGCTGCAATTCCATTCCTTTCAATTCCTCGGAATTAAAAAACTTGGCCCATTCGCACTCCGGGGAAGGCCGGGCAGTTCAGTTCTATCAATGTAATTCCTCCACGTAAAAAAGGCATCTTGATAGTTTTATTGAGTTAAGAACAGACGCCCCATAAAGCTGATGTCATCAGATGCATTAAGAACTG